>NC_085103.1:2416230-2438730 GCF_963422355.1 Corticium candelabrum
GAAGGGCGAAGCAAGAATGTTGACTTCTTTCTTGCACTTAGCGACTATTCTTCGCTATTGTTCCAAAGCAATCGCTTTTATGGTAACTCAGAGGAAATGTCTAAAGCGTTAGTCGAGAAGGCTATGTTAAACATCGAGTATTATAATTATTCTTTTCGCTATCGAGTTCTACATTTTCTAAACGAACTTTTGCAAATTGCCAGCTTTATCTGTCCGACTGCAACTTCGACAGAAATGCGGGGATCTATTAGCACACATCCTTATCTGACTGCTTCACTTTCTCGTCGATTACAGACGCTCAATTTGCCCTCTTACTCCAGCAACTGCGTACGAGCAAATGAAACAAGCGATCACCTTATTGAAAGTAATAGGATTAAAGGTCTTGTAGCTTGTCAACTTCTTGCAAATGTGCTTCTCATTTCTTGCGAATCAGAAGATCCAATAGAGCATTCCGACTTCTTACTACTGCGATCACGTGCTTTACGGTATACGTATAAAATCAGAATTACAGTGAATCAGTTTTGCTATTTTGTATTAATTGGTTTATGGTGTTCATAGTGGCTTGTCGCAAGTTGGAGCAACAATCGGTGCTGTAACGGTAATAGAAGTAATTGAAGATGTCTTTCGCAATATCGACAACACTTCTGACTTACCTTATCGTCTCTTGTTTCGACTGGCTGAGGATTTTCGTGGAAGGCCATCAGAAGCTCTGGAAATTGGAGTGAGAGCGTACACAGCGATGTGGAGCTATTTTCATTGCGGCAACGAAACAAAAGTTGTAAGGTCTACACCCAGTTTCTTCGCTCTTCTTCTTCGTGGCGCTCACTGCATGGGTTCCTCGGCTATGCAACTTGATCTTGATGCGACGCCATCCGGAGATGTGACGGTATCGTTTGAAAATACAGACCATGTGTTGCGACTTGTAATGGAAAAGTGGGAAGATGCTCTTGTGATCTTTCATGTTGTCGCTGAGGTATATATATATATATATATATATATATATATATATATATATATATATATATATATATATATATGTAAACACTGTATATACAAATTTGACGGTGTCTGCTATATTGTTTATAATATTGATGTGCGTTTTTCATTTTGGCAGTTGGCGAGAGTATACGAAGGACGGCAGTGTTGTGTCTGTACTCAAAGTGAAGATGTTGGGTCGATTGAATGTACGAGCACGCTACAACCACGAAGTTCGCTTATTTCCCTCAGTCGAGCTAACGGAATACTTTCTTCGGTCTTGAATAGGTGAGGATATTCTGAAGTATATCATTCAATTGACTAAATCCAAACGCAAGATTTAGGTCTTTTAATTAATTAAGGGAATACAGCGTAGTGCAAGGAAATTTGTTTTATTTCTCTAAACAAATCTGATTGCTCTAATTTTGTAGTAATAATTATATACAACTGTAGGTTTGTGCACCATTTTCTTATTGAGCAGCTTAATGAGTCTCAAAAATTGTTGAGAGCATTCATTTCTATAAATTGTTTTCTGATTGGACACATTTGAAAGATGCACGCTTATGGAACAGTGGCATATTCGTAGGTAGGGGGCCTGGTACGGGCACATACTCTTCCCAAAATATTTCAGTCATGGGGCAAGAGAGGTCAGACGATATATGTACGGTTATTGTGGCTATCGAGACAGACTTGTTACAAGGAACAGGTTTAGATCCTGCATTTGACGCTTTTGCAGACTTAGCTAAACAAAGCCAGAGAGCTGCAGTCACATGCATGGGTAGTTGAGCGTTTAATATGTAATATATATATATATATATATATATATATATATATATATATATATATATTGCAACTGCATGGGTGGCAGCTGGTTCAATGCCAGTGGAAGTGAAGGGCCTTTCTGGGGAACGGATTCTGCTGGAAATTTTCTTCATCATTTCGGCGTACTGCGGTAGCTATAGCTGAGACCACTGGAGTCACCAGGTGTGCTAGTAAAGGCCCTGAAAACTATAGAATTTTTCTGATGGCAGTGGTCTATTGTCAGGTACCGGAGCGCTTAAGGATTTAGATTTGAATTATACTGTACTATCACGGTACTGTATAGTTGAGATTTTAATTTTACTTTCATTTACATTGCAAATATGAATTGTTGCCGTCTATTGAATCTACGTGACGTCAAGAGAGAATTACCAGGGACTAACTGTACTGATGTGGCAAATCATACACACAAATCAGACCACACTGTACCGTGTATAGTTACAGCACACACTGACACACACCTGACATTAGTCTCAGAAAGACTACCGCATGGTATACACAACAATGGCGTATACAGGAATGTTATCCAGGTTGGGGGGGGGGGCCAACTTCAAATTATACGCGCAAAGTGTAGCCTCATGTACCTAGGACGTCTGCGCGCAAGTATTGTTTGTACTGTCGTCTCTATTGGAGCACCTCGATTTCTTCCACTTGTACCTCGTTTTCACGATGACCTATTTATATATAGTGACCGTAGGCTGCTGATTGGTGGGCTTGGCCTCCGTAGCTCCGTGATTTCTACGCCTATGCAAGTGCTCAAGTTGATGCCCACTACTGTATGTGCATCCCTTTCCATGTCTGATATGCTGTATGTCGTTGTAGGTGCAAGGCGGTAATTCTTGCTACTCTGGCGGATACTGACCACCGTTCTTGGAGAGACTGTCAACGTTCTGATCAGCGTATAGTCCATCGTCCTCTGACGGATAACGACTTTCTATGTTTGAAGACAATTATTCAAGCACTTCCGGATGATTCCGTAGACGTGAAGTCTCTGGCTTCTCATTCTGCGTTTGGCAACAGATTTCGGCGAGATGTTGACCCAAATTTCGAGGATGTGTGTCCGTTTGAGAGCGACTTTCCTGTACTAACGAACTGCTATGAATCCTATTATGGGCAACTAATACGTAGCAAATTGCTCAGACATTACTTGTTTCCGAAACCCTAGTTTTATACTGAATGACACGTAAATGTATTTATTAATAATTATAAGAGAGTTTCACTTTAATTTGAATAATGCAGGTTTGACGACGTGTGAGTTCTGGCTGTCACCACACAACAGACTAAGTTATGCATCTCATCAGCTTCGTTGTCATATCGACAAAACGTCGATTTCATTTGTGATACATTTTTCAGGCGCTGGTATGATTGGTGGCGTTTAATTATTAAACACTGCCATTTTCCAAAATTTGTGCTTACATCTGTCTGCAACTTCCTGTGACTTTCACACTATCCTATAGATGATTAAATACTCTTTTATTTAGAAACTTTATGGTACCATACGTCAAATCACGTTAGAGAATTAAACAGTGCGTGCGTGCGTGCGTGCGTGCGTGCGTGCGTGCGTGCGTGCGTGCGTGCGTGCGTGCGTGCGTGCGTGCGTGCGTGCGTGTGTGTGTGTGTGTGTGTGTGTGTGTGTGTGTGTGTTTCTCTGTGTCTGTCTGCCTGCCTGCCTGCCTGCCTGCCTGCCTGCCTGCCTGCCTGCCTGCCTGCCTGCCTGCCTGCCTGCCTGCCTGCCTGCCTGCCTGCCTGCCTGCCTGCCTGCCTGCCTGCCTGCCTGCCTGCCTGCCTGCCTGCCTGCCTGCCTGCCTGCCTGCCTGCCTGCCTGCCTGCCTGCCTGCCTGCCTGCCTGCCTGCCTGCCTGCCTGCCTGCCTGCCTGCCTGCCTGCCTGCCTGCCTGCCTGCCTGCCTGCCTGCCTGCCTGTCTGCCTGCCTGTTTGCCTGTTGGCCTGACTGCCTCCCTGCCTGTCTGTCTGTCTGTCTGTCAGTCTGTCTGTCTGTCTGTCTGTCTGTCTGTCTGTCTGTCTGTCTGTCTGTCTGTCTGTCTGTCTGTCTGTCTGTCTGTCTGTCTGTCTGTCTGCCTGTCTGTCTGTCTGTCTCTGCCTGTCTGTCTGTCTGTCAATCTGTCTGTCTGTCTGCCAATTTCATTTATCGAAACACGAACTCTACGTTAAATTTCTAACACTTGATACTAACAATCTACGGAGTTCAGCTTTAGTTTAATGCAAACTACTTTGATAGTCTCTATTGTGTATGTTCTCATCTTCTTCTCCAGGGAAGACACGTGTCAGCTTGTGGAGGACGACTCTAGTGTTGCATCGTTGTAATATTATTGACAATTTTTTCTCCAAAAATTTCTAAAGTCAGCTTCATTTGTATAGCTTTCAATGTCCCTTGATCTTCTGGCTAGTTTGTTTAGATAGTTGGTAGGTTCTGATCCCCATGTTCCAAAATGTGCAAATACCAGAGGAGTGAAATTGAGGCTTAATGTATTGCCAGCAAGTTGTTTTGTTTCATATTTGATTATCTTTCTTCCCTCCCTTCTTGCTGCAGCAAAACCTTCCTCTAAAGCTGCCTACTTTAAAGTGTCTTGGCTGAAAGGATGAGCCATAGCTACATCAAGGTCATCGTTACACCCAGAGTCATACACAACTATGTCTGGTCTATTCTCATTTCCAGAGTAACGATGTCGAGGTTCTTTCTCGTGATGAATCTTTAATTCATGTAGACAAGTGCTGCATGCATTTACAATTTCATCGTGTTGCCACACAGGCCCACCTTCATCTTTGCATGTAAGAAGATGATATTCATCTGCCAACTTGCCACATTCGCACTAGATGTTCCAATTGACAAAAAGTGCAGGTATGTCCAACCTCAGAGATGCTGCCAAACAAAATTCGTCGGCTTTCAGTGTAAGAACCTCTTCAGTAGGAATGGCTTCCAGCCATGACCCAGCTCCCTTTACTCTTATTGATCTAAATTTAGCTGCAGCTCTATCTGATTGTGAAATCGAAGTTTCCGGGCAGGAATTTGCACTTGTCTCGTGTAGTTGACTAGATAGTTTTTGTTGTAATTTCTTGAGCTGTTAGACAAACTCACTTAGATGTTGGCAATCATCAAAACCAGTAGACTTGACAGCTTGATAAATATTGACTGAGACCTTGGAGACATTATTGGTTGAAAGCAAGAGTGATACATTGTTAGTCAAGTAAGGGAACATAGTAGGCAAGTTTGACAGAGTATGCATCCATCCTTCTAAAAAGGCAGATGAAGCAATAGCATCGACCGATGTCATTCCAAATTTTCCTAATTTGATAGGAAGTGTTGCCTGGTTCCACCGTTCATCGACTATTGATGACACTCTCAATATTTTACAAAAGGTTCTTCGAGTAACGTTGTCATGTATTTCAGCTGTAGACTGAAATAAAGATGGTAATACTGACCTAGCCAAGTAATTTAACTTGGGGAACATGGCAATGACGTAGTAGAAGGCATTGTGTGTGTGTGTGTGTGTGTGTGTGTGTGTGTGTGTGTGTGTGTGTGTGTGTGTGTGTGTGTGTGTGTGTGTGTGTGTGTGTGTGTGTGTGTGTGTGTGTGTTCACATGTGGTCACAACCTTCTATTAGAACAACCATACAAGGATCGATGGCTAAAGTGATATCTCAGTGTCAAAAACTGAAGCGAAAGCAGCCACTCAGTATCAGACCTCTGCAAAGACTTGCACATCCACTTGGTAAATTTATTAATTATAGGTACTACTAGTATTGACTTTTAATGTAATTAACTATATAATTTTTGACTACGTGTCAGCATGCCTAGAGCGTTTAATTAAACTAGCATTTAACTGTCTAAGAGAGAAGTTTACTTAGTGGTGTGTGCAACTTGCATAATTTGTTGCAGAATCCAAAAAAGTTTGCGCATGCGTAATACCCATTGCGAAGTTCAGAGCACGGTTACTCATAATATCGACGCGTTGTAAGGTACGTTCAATGTGCTTATAGGTTGGAGACTGGTTCTTTCGTGTCTACCAATATCCTTTTATCCATTACTTGTCAGAAAATATTACTAGACGTGAGTCTGCATGCATGTGCATGTCGACTGTAGTCTACCTTCTTTCAGAGCTCTCTTTTCTATTCTTGCTATGTATTCTAGGGTTAGTTTTTGTTAGAAGCTTTTGTTAGGCGTCTTTGTTACTCACTAAGAGTCACTTCCTCGTTCTGATGCAACATGAGCAAGAAAGTGGGCGTTACGATTTGAAGGGGCGTGTGTACATTCGTAGCCATGCTGTTTGGAACACTTTGACTGTTGTTAGATCAACCACGATGTCTGGATGTGCGATGAAATTATGGAAATATGTTTGACTGCAAGTTGCACGAATCTGGTGTAGCCTTTTTACATTTTATCGAATCGTGTCACATGTTGTGAGCACCCATGCTAATCAATCAATGAATTTATTCAAATTTTCGAACGAACTCATTGACTTTTACTCTCAATAATCAAATGAACTCATCCATATATGCATAGACATAAATTTTGTCTGGCAGTGTACTAAGTCATTTTCGCCTCTTTCACTCTGTACACACTGCATGCCTGCTACTTTTCTTTTACTTAGGTTTTCGGCAGACTCTGTCCGTTAATTAACTTTTAAAATATTTCTAATTTTTTGAATGTTTGAAATAATTTATTTCTAAAATATTTGTAATAATTAATTTTAAACAATACTTTTTTTAAATAATTCCAACAATTTATTTTTAAATATTTTTTTATTTTCTAGAATACATATTTAATCATCAATGCAATTTATATTTGTTAATTTTGCCTGCTAAGTCTTTTCACCGATGGACGCCTGGAGTTTTATATTGAATTCACTTCATTGTTATTGCTCTTGCAATTTGTTGTTTTTAGGAATTTGCATGTACCGCATCCCAATTCGCAAGACGTAGTCATTCCATTGCGTCTTACGATTTTCAAGCATCCGGGCCATCTGTTTCTACGAGTATGAGAGAGAGCGATTGTGCATACGACAGCACCAGCAACGTCGACACTGACGAAGATACTAGACCGTTACCAAAACGTAGGAAAACGAGCAGTGGAGCTGGAGTGAATACAATCGAGCTCGGATCACTGTTTGATCTTGCAGCAGAAGTCGTTGCTACTGTAATTCCGTTCAGTGCAGTCGAGCAATATTACCACAAGTCTCCAAACAAAATTCACGATGATGTTTTATTTGCAATAATTAAGAGGGCTTTTCCGACGGATCGAGATATGGTGGGGCTGTGTGCAGGATTGTCACGTCCTTCTTTCTATGGTGATGATTTCTACCGCGAATCCAGTGATTGTGACATCATTGCAAAGGAAGTAATACAAACAGGTGTGAACCGTACAATAGGAACCCTTGCAATGAGCATTATGATTTGCATGAGCCTAGTTAAGTTAAGTTTGTCGTTATTTCGGTTGTGCATGCGCAGCCCGGAAGTATGACGCGGCGGAAAGAGGTCTGGCTACGCGAGACTAACGTAGT
The DNA here is from genome assembly GCF_963422355.1 of Corticium candelabrum. Classification (NCBI taxonomy): domain Eukaryota; kingdom Metazoa; phylum Porifera; class Homoscleromorpha; order Homosclerophorida; family Plakinidae; genus Corticium; species Corticium candelabrum. The sequence goes on from NC_085103.1 coordinate 2,423,542, forward strand.
AAGTAACTGCCGGTCATCATACTCTTACAGACCCAATTGATCATTTGTCTCGCTGTTGCTGATTTGGTCAAGTCCACGATCATATCCAGATAGTATGTATACAGTATATGTATACGTGTTCTTGTCTGAATGCGTTAGCTACTTAAAGTTTTACCGCAGTTTTTCTACAATTTCTCTATTGCAGGGTTGTCGCTGACTGGAACCCTTGTGCACATGCGTCTGTCTTCAGAAACGTCCAGGTATCGTCGAGCTGACGTTTCCATTCTTTTTGATCGTCGATGTATCACGTGTGCTACCTGCTCCGTACATCGTCATCGACTCACTTGGTGCAAACATGTTTTACGGCTTATTCACCATCGCATCTTTCATCCTGAAGCTGTTGCTTACCGTCTACCAATCTCGTTTACGTTAGAGCGTCTCAGTCAATCACAAATGCAAGAATTGATTAGCTCACTCATCTCAACTGGTTCAGTAAAGCTTCTCTCGTCAGCCAGTAAAGCAATATGTGATATGAATCACGAAAGAAGTTCTATAGCGACTTGCAGCCATCCAGTTCGTGCCGCAGTGTCGACTCCCGATCTGACCGCCAGAGGTAGCAGAGATGACTCAAGTTGGTGGCTATTTGATGAGCAGAGAGTTCGTCTTGTCATGAAAAACTATTGCGAAAAACTTGATTCTATGAACGGAGGAAGATCATACAAATGTGACCCGGATGAACCAACCAGTCCAGATGAATGGAATTATCTTCTTGAAGGCAATAGGAAACAAACACTTGCTCGAGTAGAGAAAGCTGTTGGTACGATTTGCTTACTAGTATTGCATGTAGACAAATATTAACTTCATGTCATGTCATGTTCTTATACGTTTCTTAGATGCTCAACTGGATTGGAGAGCAGAGGAAGAGCTAGATTCTTTGCTGGCCATTGTGTTGCATCTAATAAAGTCGGCAGACGTTACCGTGTTGAGGGTTTTACGTGTACTCACGGATCAGTGGTTCAAGTTGCTAGAAAATGTACTGAAACGGATTGTACGGCAACTTCCGTTCGACCAGCAAAGAGGAGATGACACTCATGACGACGATGCTGCGATCTATTCAAGAAACAGAGAGCTCTTCCTTTCTAGCGGAAGGTGCGTGTAAAATCTAATTGCTATAAATGATGCGTGTTCTTAGTGAGCATACGTGTCTTTAGACATCAGTAGGATCCCTGTTTTGTCTAGCCTATCTTAATCGTTTGTGATTGCGCAAAACACGCATTATGAGTTGCTGCAATGTGTGTGTGTGTGTGTGTGTGTGTGTGTGTGTGTGTGTGTGTGTGTGTGTGTGTGTGTGTGTGTGTGTGTGTACACACACACACACACACACACACACACACACACACACACACACACACACACACACACACACACACACACACACACACACACACACACACACACACACACACACACACACACACACACACATATATTCTTATATATCTTTTTTCCAAACTTAAACATCCCCCCTAAACATCCCCAAACCAACAATTCTTACAATATACTAAGTATATCCTAACTATCGACGTCCTGTCCTTCAAGCTGAATTCTTTTACGTATCATTCTCGAATGATGTTTCCATAATTGAATAGAAAGTTGCTGCAGTATATTTTAGAAAGCCTGGTGGAGTGTAAGGCCACTGACTGCTGAGGTTTTGGATATATATATATATATATATATATATATATATATATATATATATATATATGGTGTACGCATATTATATCCGTGATCATGTTTACAATTTAGGGCTTGGTACCTAGCAGACCGTCTGACTTCTTGCTGGCGGATTGCGGTGCTGAATTGGCGTTACTCGGATGGAACTGTAGAGTCAATAAGAGATCAGACCATCAAATGGGCTTTAAGATTGCGCAATATTTTGAGGGAGGCCAGTCGTTTACACGACTCCATCGATGATATATACGAGGCATGGCCGGAATTTTTTGCTGTTTTCAGTTTGCAGCATTGGAATGGATTCTGCCACGTTCAGGCCATAGCTTCTCCTCAAGCTCGAGAAGTTTTCAGAAAACTAAGTATCGTTACAAATGAAATTTCATACAATGGCGACTATGAGAGTGATGATGAAGGAGCAGAGAGTCTAAGAACGCTATCCTGTTTTATTCAGTGTTTACGTTTCTATCGCTATGAGACAGCAGCTGCTACATTGGCTGTGCAAGCAATCATCTGTTACTTACCCGTATCACCTCTTCGATCAGATGGTGGTGATAGTTCGACTAAATTCTTACTGAATGAGGTCAGACAGTGTCACAATGAAATTGGAGTTTACTTGTGGGGAGGTGATGCTACTGATGGTGACGAACCTTCGAGAGACCCGGTGGTTTTGTCTGCTCTCTTACAGGCTGTAGTAGACAATGACGACGCTTGGAAGATATGGTGTAATTCTACGATGAAATGCTCGACTGAGTTTGAATTTGATGACGATTGCTGCTCTCCAAATTCAGCCATGGTTTCGTTGCCTTTGCCTGTCTACGTTCTACTAGAGTGCATCAAGCGCATTCCGGACGACTTTCAGGTTGACAACGTAGTACAGGTGAAATGGCTACTTTACGTATTTCTAAATTTAATTTTTATTGTTTTTGACAGCTTGACTTCGTTATTGAACTCAACAAGCTGCTTTCTAGCACAATAAATCGCATCTTCTCTCTCACTCTTAAGAAAATTTTGGAAATTTTGTCCATAGTAGACTATGCTATCGAAGATGAGTTAGAAGAAAGAGAAAACATTTTGAAACTGGTTTTCTTCTTTCGCATTCGACTGTCACACTTTTGGATTTCTAACCTGCTTCAACCTTCTTCTGCATTAGTTTGCGACTGCCTGGCGACACTTGCAAGCAGCCTTTCGCGTCGCATTGGAGGAGAAGACTCAAACGAAGACTTCTACCTCACACTTACAGACTATTCGTCGTTCCTGTTTCAAACCGCTCAGTTTTACGTTAACAACTTTGAGGAAATTTCGAGATCTTCAGCAGTAGAGAACGCTATAGTTATATGTACGCCAGAAATCAAGTTCCACTTTTTCAATTTTTTTTACACGCGAACAAGGGTTGAAATGTTTTTGACCGAACTTTTACGGATTGCAATCATTATCTGTCCGACCGTCACTTCTATAGCGACGTGCTCCTGTTGTTATCCTCTTACTACTGATTCACTCTCTAATCGATTACAGGCGCTCAATTTGCCATCTTACGTATACAACTGCAGACGAGAAGATGAGACAAGTCATTCTCATATTGAACGTGATATGATTCAAGGGATTGTGGCCTGTCGACTTATCACAAATGTGCTTACCGTTTCTCGTGAAAGAAAAGATTTTGGATTCCTTTATCTGCGACGGCGTGCATTACAGTACGCATGAATGCAAGACCATTAAGTGTTTGCTGATTTTTAATGTATGGGGCCTTGTGTTTGTAGTGGTTTGTTACAAGTCGCAGGAGTGATTGGTGCTGTAGCTGCTTTGAGAGTCGTATTAAGATACGACTGGCATTGTGTAATGTCGTGGCGTGAGGCTGTCAGTTATGTTCTACTCGAGCCAGCATTTGTGCAGTCGTTCAAGTGTAGAGTATGTTACAACTCGCTGACTTGATCAGTTGACTCTATTGTTTATGAGGGTTTTTGTAGGCGTGTGACGAGCTGCCTCCTAATGTAGAGGCCATGATTCGAGGAGTAATTCTCAATCGGCTCTATTGGCTACCGTGTGATGATATGTTAGCCCAGGACGTCTACTATCAGGCCGTCAAGTTAGTAACTCATATTGTATTGTTTTGTCAAACAATCAGTCTTTCAATGTTATGATAGGGAATTGGGTTTGACATCACTGCTAATTCAAGATGTTCTTGGCAACAATCAGAATACTTCTAACTTAAGTTACCGTCTCTTGTTTCAAATGGCCGAAGATCTGCGCGAAAAACCATCTGAAGCTCTGGAAATGGGAGTGAGAGCGTACACAGCCATGTGGAGCTATTACATCCATAGAAACGAGAGCGCTGTTGTACCTCATTCCCCTAGTTCGTTTACTCTAGTTCTTCGCGGTGCTCATCTTCTGGGTGCTTCAGCTATGAAATTAGATCTTGATGCAACGCCATCTGGAGCTGTAACGGTTTCGTTTGAAAACACAGATCGTTTGCTGCGTCTTGTGATGCTTCTGTGGGAAGATCCTATTGTGACTTTTCATGTTGTCGCTGAGGTACAAACGTGGACCGTATCTATATGCCTTATTGCTCATATCTTTAGATGTGCGCTTTCAATGTTTGTAGATGGCTCGAATATACCGAGGGGGTCGGTACCTTATCCATTGTGAGAATGAAATGTTACAGTGGCTTGAGTCTACGACGACAATAAAGCCAGTGATTTCTCTAATTACGCTCAGTGAAGCTAACGGGATGGTTTCCTCCGTCTTAAATAGGTAAGTATACGTGCATGCGTAATTTTCAAAACCAAACTGCTGTTGCTTGCATGGTTTGATATTAAACTGATTTTGTGGTTAAACGAATTTTGTAGGGTCACGACATATGAAACAAGGGAATATATAGGAGCTTTTTCCGCATACAATTTGTATACCGCGGACTGCTTGCAGATCAGGATAGCAATGAACAATTTTAGATCTCGAATTACTGGTAAAAGCGAATGCTTTTGTATTCACCTTGTATGACCTGTGAGGTGAATTCATGTTTGCCATATTGAATCCAGACGGGACGATGCATAGTAATCGTATTGGTCGAGATGAGGATGCGCACAACAGTATTGCTCAAGCATGTACCATGCATGCATGCACACCCCGCCAATCAGACCACGTGGTTCCAGGACATGTAATGGAAGTGTGTAACATAGCAGACATTGACAAACTGTTTACACACACACACACACACACACACACACACACACACACACACACACACACACACACACACACACACACACACACACACACACACACACACACACACACACACCAGCTGTTGTAAAGCGAATTGTAGCAAGCATTCGAGTAGGCGCACACTCTCGTGCTTCTTAATTAATTAATTCAATATCTGCTTTTGTAGGTGCAAGTCTGCAATCCTTGCTACTCTAGCGGAAGACGAACACAACGCAATTGGTTGGTTGAGCTACTGCCAACATTCTTATCTACGTCTAACTGACCGTCCTCTTACGGGTGACGATTTTCTATGCCTCAAGACTATTCTACAAGCTCTTCCTGATGCCAACGTCGACGTGGAGTCTCTCGTCTCACATTCTGCGTTGTGTTTGTGGCAAAATGCTGCAGCATGTTTCTTGAATGCTTGTCCGCACGAGAGGGATACCCTTGTTCTAAAGAACTGCTATGTATCTTATTATGGGCAACTAATATGTGACAAATCTGTAAAAAATTGCTTGTTTTTAAAACCCGTTGTCTAAATAGTTAATGCAATTGTGTGGTCCAAACGGACCAAAGTTGTACTGTACTATAATATTTCTTACACACCAGATTTGGTGCAGTTTCTTTGGAGGGCAGTCGACAAACAGACAAACAAACAAACAATTAAATCAACAAGCTAACAAACGACACACGACATGTATAAAATATTTACGCGACTTCAGTGTCTTGTACCTGACAGCAGAGTAGCTACAAAAGAACTAAAACGATTTCGGTAAGAAAGCGACGATAAAGTTCTTACAAGTTCGTTTCCAGCATGAATCGATCTACGCATAAATACCATCTCTAGTCTTCTTATGTTTTGCGAGGCCTATTCAAAACTCTCTAATCTATCATGTATTGACTGTCTCTGCCGCATGCCCAGACCTCGCATAACTCATTTTCTGAAGGCTACGTTTACATTTCGAATTGGGCAAGCGCTATAGGTACCAAACTCAACTTTCGTATGTCATGACTTTGGTATGTTATTACGGGCAATAGTTGTACATCGACGATTCTCCTTCATACGTCATCTGACACGATTTTACCTCCAAATCGTTATATGCACGTAAGTTGTCTAGCACCATACCCAGATGAGTCAATCTAGACTCTCAGGATGGCTTATGGTCATGCGCATTCAGAGCAGGAGCAGAAGAGCTTTAGCGCCAGCATTTGTAGGCGTGGCTTTAGAGGTTTTGGACTTTATGTACGTACTGCTTGAAAATGCACTCTAAAATAGTTAGAGAACTGTTGCACTGGACAGCGAACTGAGACAACCATTATTCCTATGGATTCTACTAAACAATGTGACAAAAATATTTTGCTGACATTCTTGCACTCATTTGTAACCAGTTGCTCCTATAGGTCTGTTAGCCCAGTATCAGTGGCCTAAAATGTTAACGTTTTAGAACTTACCTAGAGTCTACAATGGGCAAAGAAAGACTCAATAGACTTGCACTACATGCACTTCAACTATAGAACTGACGTTGATCAATTATGATGCAACCTTGAATACGTTTATTTGCAAACAACCTCTCACAATATCTTTCTTGAACATACAGGACATTATTATAATCAAAGTATGTGTAATGTTTTTCTTGACTACACATACATACCATGATGCTATGTTGTAGATATAAAATTCATCTGGTAATGTATACTATGACATTCACAAACATCTAGTACGAGGGCGTCACGTACTATGGGCTTAGGGTAGGCGCTAGCCCCCACTTTTTGAAAGCGTGGTTTGTAAAAATTATTATTGTAATTAATCTCGAGTTGTTTGAGAATCCAGCAGTTCTAAAACATCTTAGCTTTAAAATGTTACGCGTTCTCTGACGTCAGTTGTTCAATTTTATTGATGAGCCCCTCACATTTGAGACGCACGTGACACCCTTGAGTAAAACCTTGCTAAATTTTCAAAGTTTGAAACACTTTTTTGTAGTCTGAATACGCCACTGTAACAGCTAATAAAAAGCAAATAAGAAGTGGGCGTGTCCAGTAGCAGAGTAACGTCTAGCCTCAAACTTCCAGACCAGAGAGCGCGCGAATCGCGCGAACTCTAGTCTGAACCAAGTCGATACTAAAATGATTTCGGAAATAGCCTTCTAAGCCAATCAGCTCCTTACAACCGGAATTTCGGTTGTAACTTCTGATTGGTTTAGGAGTAATTGGTTATGCTAGGTGCACTAACGTTGATTGCGCGCGTGTGAAATCCTCGTGGGCGGCTAAGTGCATACCAGAGCCGTGATGAAGACTCTGGTGCACGCACACATCTTAGTTTTAGTTTCAGCTTCAGTTCTTCGATATTTTCAAGCCTGCGGTGACAGGATATGGACGGCAGCGTCGCTAGACCATCACCTTTGACAACTGGTCGAGCGGTAGTCTCGCCAGCCGAGCGGTTAGACTAGCTAGCGGTCTGCCAAAGAATCAAAGAGTCGTGGTTTTATGCCCTCCACCAAGATATCGCTGCAAACACGGCAGACGTCTCTTCTTTGTTCGTGAGATCTCATGGCATTTACAAATGATGTTGATCTAGGTAAAACGATCTTACGCTGTTATACTACCATTTAGCATCGCTTTTGATAAATCTTCCGAAATCATTTTAGTATCGACTTTGTCCAGACTAGAGTTCGCGCGCTTCGCGCGCTCTCTGGTCTGGAAATTCGAGGCTACGTGAAGTCTAGCCTCGCACCCAGGACCTCTTGCGCGCCCGGAGAGAAGAGGGCCTGGTACACGTTGTATTTGAATTCGCGCATAAATTAGAAGGAAATCGTGGTAATGTGTGCACGCATGCGGAACCGACGTTGGTTAGAATCTCGAGCCGATGATGTCGCGCGCAATCGACAGTGAAACAGCTTCCGTGTTCAGTAGTGATGAAGCCCTAGATCTAGACCCAGGTCAAGTGATTCAATTACACGCTGTTTATCTAAAGTATTGACTTTGTTACCCGAGGCCCGAATTTCCGAGTGGAGGGGATAGTAGTCGTTCGATGACCGTACGACCCATCGACCGTATATATAGTTGGTTAGCGGAGATGCAAATGAAGCTATTCCGACCAATAGACGAGAATTGGTATCATTACCAGGGGCGTACGCAGGATTTCTCTAGAGGGGGTTCGTAACTAAGTTGCCGAAAAGTTAAGTGCTGTACTACTTTATAGATTTATATTATTTTTTACAGATAATTTCAATGTATCCAAAATCGGGAGTCTCGTTGTGTCTTCTGCTGTCCCCATATGTAATGGTGCTGTGTAGTTGCGCTCATGCGGCATTGCCTAATTCGAATTCCGCCATTACCTACCGCCTAGAGGGGGTTCGTCCGAACCCCCTCGAACCCCCTCTGCGTACGCCCCTGATTACTGACCAATAGACGAACGTGATGTCATCATGAGGCTCCACCTCTCTTTGTTTGGTAGCTGCTAACGAGAATTCGGCCATCGGGCGTCCGTCCTGTGCATGGTGTTTAGTTCTTTGCTCTAGGGGTTTAGCACATACATTTGTACGTGTATGTTTCCCCAACAACAACCAGGGCGAGGTGTGTAGCTGTACCTGACTTGTAACATTTTGCTTGTTCCACAGTGTTTCTGCATAGTGGTTCTGCAGTCTGCCAGCTTGAATTTTGGGTGTGCGTGGCTGAGCGGCCGTGGTGTTGTTGCAACGATCACTAGTGTCGTCTTCAACAGAAATTTGGCGTTTGACGGGAATTTGCGAAGGAGAACGTGCATTGTCCATGACAGCGTCTGTTTGTGGGACAAAGCGGCTCGGCCGACCTGTAAGTGCGTCTCTATTCATTTCTGTTTTACGGTATCCAAAGTCAGAGCGAACAGACGCCTAGCTAATCTACATGTGCACGTGCATGTTTTCCCGCATTGATGTTTTGTTTTGGCTCTGGGGCCACGTCAGTACAACAGTAGGCGACGTCTAGCTAGAGAAGCCGCACAAACAACAAGACGCTTCTAGAGAAGCTGCACAAAGAACGAGACATTTACATTCTTGTGAGCTGGAAAATCGGTGGTGAGCTGCTTGTTTGGTCACCATTTGTAACCTAGGTTTCCCACCAACAAACAGAACAATGATCACGCCCGTTACTTCATCACGTAAGGCGAAGATTGCCAGCCGGCCTAGCGTCTAGGCTCTCCGACTTGTAACAATTTGGCTTGTTCCATCATTTGGAAACAACTATATTTGTAACATGCATCTAGAAACAACGCCTAGCTAATCTAGCTGCATTTGTATCGTTCCCACATCTAATTTTGCTTTGGCTTTGGTACCTTTGCCACGCCTAAAACCAGCCATAGTTACGACCTCAAAAGCTGCACAAAGAACCGACGAGCGAAGGTTGTAAAAAATAGAAGCGATGTCCTACGGGATGTTGGCTGACAATGTGACAATGTGACAAAAATTATTCTCCTGACATTCTTACTCTCATTTGTAACCAGTTACTCCTAGGTCTGTTAGCCCAGTATCAGTCGTCTAAAATTTTAACGTTTTAAAATTATCTAAAGTCTACAATGGGCCAAGAAAGACTCGATAGACTTGCACTACATGCACTTCATCTATAGAACTGACAGTGATCAATTATGATGCAACCTTGCATAAGTTTGTTAGCAAACAACCTCTCACAATCTTTGTTGAACATACCGGACATAATTCTAATCAATGTATGCTTCATGTTTCTCATGAGTACACATATACTATGATGCTATATTTTAGATATAGAATTCATCTGGTAATGTATACATCTAGTACGAGGGCGTCACGTACTATGGGCTTAGGGTAGGCGCTAGCCCCAGTTTCTGAGAGCGTGGTTTGTTAAAATTATTATTGTATCTAATCTCGAGTTGCTTGCGAATCCAGCATTTCTAAAACATCTTAGCTTTAAAATGTTACTCGTTCTCTATGACGACACTTGTTCAACGCTATTCATGAGGCACATCACATTTGAGAAACATGTAACACCCTTGAGTGAAACCTTGCTAAATTGTTAAGGTTTGCACCACATTTTTTAGTCTAGATACGCTACTGTATCAGCTAGTGAAAAGCAAATAAGAAGTAGGCGTGCCCTGTAGCACTGTGAAGTCTAGCCCCACCCATTTCTAGTCACGCGTTGCAAGACCCTTCCCGCCTAAAGCTGGATGCACGTATGCATTAGCCACTTTGAACCACATTCCAGAGGCAAATAATTCTTTCAAGAAGTCATCTATAAAGATGTCAACTAGAAACGGCAGAAACACGTGTAGTTAAGACAACTCCAGACAAACACTCAATTGAGAAAAACAGAAATTCAATTGCAGAATCAATGTCGTCGGTAATGTTCCGAGTATTTTCCATCTCTAGTTGCTCGAGTTAGCGAACAAACATATGATATAATCCACGATGTTGCTTGCTCCTTTGGCTGTAGTTTAGCCCCCGTAACCTTCAGCCTTGTTCCATTAGCAGGAGCAAGAATGTGTCCTCCGCTATTGTCTATTTCTGCAAAACAACAACAATAAAAATTTGATTTTAAAAAGTCGCAGTGTTGAAATAACTAACCATTCCAGACTTCTTTGCTCCAAGCACAGCCAGACGCGGCAGCTCCAGCAAAAAACGCGTCATCTTCCTAAATCAATTAGCAATCAAATATTCACCGTTTGGTACAAATAGTTACTCTCCAATGTAGTACATACCCAGGAAAGAGCAATACTTTTGCTACTGGAAAGTTCTTTACCATAGTAAGAAAACTTTACAAACAACTTTTAATTGTAGGTATGAAGTTAAAAATTGCATGTAACTTACTGACATCCGCGCTTTTGACGTGTTAGACCTCCCTCCAAAAAATACTCAAATTTGAGTCCACTGATTGCAGTCTTGTTAAAATACATTTTTATCAACGGATATTTGGCTGTAATTGTTAAAAACAATTATATCAAATTTTGAATAATTAAAATTACTTATTAATTAACATTATTACTTACATCCATAGTCTTGGTAACCTGTCAACATGATTTGACTGTATCCCTCCTTACTGTTTTCGATGTCTTTTGAAACGTCGTATGCCAAACGTTTGTTTGCATTTCCGGGATCGAGACTCGTTATTTTATATACACATATCCTGTGATCAAAATTTTAGCAGTTTTGAATATTATATGACATTATACTTTCTGTACTTATGAGATTACCATGTGAGATATCAGCAGGAACTTTCCTTACTATTTAGTCTCCTTTCTTATACTTTGGGTATTTGAGGACCTATCTTTTTGCTCCATGCTTTGCTGTTGCTTGTTCCCTGTTGTTGTTCTCTTTGTAGTGCAGTGCTGCTAGGTGGAGTCTACATCATAACAGAAATGTAATGACCCATGCCTCGTACTAGTAGGTCACCATGCTATATAGATAGAATTTGCTTGCAACGTCATCTATACCTTGCCAGCATTCCTTGATAGGAGAAGGCAGTGGACTTGGGTGCAAGTGAATGACAACACTATTAAAGGCTTCGAGGCAGGACGTTTGGTGCATAGGTGATAACTTGGCCACATCAGAAAGAAACATACGGTTAACTCTAACCTTTTCATTCTTGAGACTGACCTTCGTGTCTGGATCATGATAATGATGACATTAGAATCAATACCTTAGACGTGCAAAATTGGAATGCTTACTTGGTTTGAACCATTTCTTCTTTCGTTCCAGACCTGTAGGATGGCCATGATCACATGAAGGAAATACCTCCCCATCTCCATCATGAACGTTGTGAATATGGCTAGAAACTGGTAGCCACTTTTCTTTTATTTCGTCACCATTCCCACTTGGGGTTGACATGGCACACCAATAAAGATGGCTTACAAGGCGCTGCATCCATTCACTAGCAAGTTCACATTCGTTTTCTTTTGACAAGTTTTCAATCTCCCTTCGAAATGCTATGTACAAATAGGATAAGTTTATTCGCACAAGCAAATATGTCTAGTAATATTTGTACATTTTGCAAGATGTCAAACATCATAGCGATGATCTGTGGCAGGATTGTTTTCTCTAACCAATTTGGCAATCTGTCTGTGTCGATCAGTCACAAGTAGTCCAACTTCAAACACCTGTTCATGCAGGAAGTTGATACCTCGAATTAAGCCTTCGAGCTCTATGTGATAACTCCCCTTCACCTCATTGCTCTGTTGAGTACAGACATGGATATAACCATACACAAAACAGAGCATCTACATGCTGGGATGCTCACGCGAACACACACACACGCGCGCGTGTTACATTCAAATACATGCATAGTAATCCAGACAAACAAATATGCACACTAACATCATAGCAGTGTCTGCCATACCTGCACCACCAACTGAACGTCAATTACTGCATGTTTATGCAGCTCCATTACAGTGTAGGACCCATACTATGCACAGTGACCTGGGCTATCAGCCCTACCATCACCACCAAGGATAAGTTTTCTGTGTCCACTTTTTAGCTCAGCAAGCAGACTAGACTGATGGTGCTCCTAAACAGACCAAACTGTTGCCTGCAGATATACAGACTGGTGGCGACAAAAAGTTCGAGTAGAAATGGATGGACAGCCAAAAAATTCCAATACACATAGTGTCTTGAATGGTGAAGCACCAGCAAACAAAATAGATGCAGAGAGAATGATGTTGCCAGCAGGTGTATTTCTCACGAATGGTTGAATTTCCCAATGACGAATGTCCCCACACGGACACTGTTGTTTTACATGTAGAAATTTCCTATGGTTGTTTTAGTTATGTTGGTTGTGGTGCTGCTGCAGTTTTCACATTTCTCAAACAAACTGAGTAGTGCGTCTTCAAACACAAAATACTTTTTCTGCAGATTAAGAGGTACATGTCAAAATCCGTATTATGTTTATGGATATATTCCTGACTATAAGTAATGACCTAGAACAATAGTTCAGCAAAAGGTAACATAACAAACCTTCCATAATCAGTTTCAATTTCTGTTTCAGTGTCAATTTCTGTTTCAGTCTCAATTTCTGTTTCTACTTCTGTGATTTCTGTCTCACATGCCCTTGTTGCCTTAATGTCACTGACATTATCACAAATATCTGTTGCAGCATGTAGCAGTGCAGTGAGCAATGGTGGTGCAGGTATAAGAGAGCACTGGACACCGACCTCTCACATTACCGGCTGTTTTAGTGCTTGCACCCATCTGCAATACTTTATTATTGGTACATAATGACATCACGTTATCACTACTATACCTCCAGTCCTAGTAGCAGGTCGAACTTGTATTTTCACGTCTTTTGTGGCCACTCTCTCAGTTTGGATTCCCACGCCTTTCATGAAACATGTTTCCTTGTGATTTAGTAAATATATAAACATTGACCTTTTCTTAATTAAACTGAAAACTGATATGTGCCTACTTGATCAATTTCCTCTTCATTGCTGTCCATATGGTCGTCACTGCTGCTCATATTATGATCATTGGTAGTTTCCATGTTGTCAAACTCGCTGTCTGCAGTTAGAAGATTCTGTACCACCTTAGAAATTGTTAATTAATTCATCACTAGATTTACAAGTCCAAATAAAACCTACTCTTATTCTTTCGCGTTTTTCATATGCCAATCTCTTCTTTCTTGGCGGTTCCAACTTCTCAGCCCTCGGCGCACTGTCTCCGTCTTTGCAACACACGCTGCTGCTAGTCCTCTTGAACGAAGTTGGTACAGCGTTCTGCTTCAATTTTGGAGCGCGTAAGCCTATACAAACTGTTCGTACCGCCCTGGTCGATCTTCGAGGCAGTCTGCTTCAAAATGGCGACTGCACAAGACGGAAGAATCACTTGGGCCTTCCCAACGATCTCTCGTTCTTCTCACTTGTTCCGCCCATTTTCGTCTTCTTTCAGGGTCTTTCGGAAATTGAAAAGACTTACGCATTCCTTAGCAGTCTTATCACAGAATGCTGCGACACATCGTCTAACCATTCTCGACGTAGTGCAAGCCCGAGTCTTGTACGTTAGCAATAAACTTTGCGCTAACACGACATCTGTTCTCGCCTTGACGTCATATGTACACGCCCCGCATCTACTGCTCGAAACCGGATGCACCAAACCGGAAGCACATTGCAGCGCAATTTTATCGTATACACCTTAACTGTAAAAATCTAAAACTATTTTTCCAGGTATGTACGCCTTTAGAAGTATTGTATAGAATTATAAAATAATTTTCGATTTTTGCGTGTCAGTGGCCCTTTAACTTTGCCCCTTTCTGACGATTCCAAACTTCGAAACACTTTTTCAGTGACCGCTGCATCCGGTGTAGTCTGTTGGACTTCCGCAGTCGTCTCTAGCTCATCAATCTTGACAATTTTATGAGGTTGTCCATCGTTGGACAAACAAAAATATCTATTCCAGGCTTACTTGTTTCTTGCAGCCTACTGTTACACAACACAGTTACTCACGATGGATATTGTGCCGCCATTGGCTTCAAAAAGGCTAACCCGCCCAAACCGGAAATGGCAATGCGGAAGTTACTTTCAACTGTTTTCGGGTGTAAACACAAGTATACCTTCCAATTTGGTTAAAAATAATTTATGATTTTGGCACTGCAGTGGCTGTTTTTAGTGGGGAGTCATTGCTCCCCAGTCCTTTTCGTATTTATTGCGTTCCTATTATTGCATTCGGTAGTATTGCATTCCTCTTTGTGTTAATTGTGTCCCTCCCTATACAGTTTACCGAACCATATGCTTGAGAGAGGCTCTCTAGGCAACCGAGGTACATGCTTATGATCAGACAGATGCTTCTAACCTAATGAAATCACAGCGCAGAAGGCATATGGAAGGGTTGTGATTTACGTAGCATGGATATCTTCAAAGCATACCGCTAGTCTGGAAGGTTGGCGCAATACATAGCATGGATATCTTCAAAGCATACCGCTAATCTGGAAGGTTGGCGCAATACATAGCATGGATATCTCAAAGCATACCGTTAGTCTTGGTGGTACATACGTATACACTGTACTTCTAGATGTAGTATGTATATTTGCCTATATCTAGTTAGCCCGTTTGGTGTATTGCATTCTGGACACAGCCGGACTTTCTATCACTAGCACATCCGTTTCAAACAGGACTGCTGTATCCGAAACTCTCACTTCTTTACGTACCAGCAAATTACAAGTGTACACGTTTGTAGGCGACGAAATGGTCTCAAACGAGGATATTTTTATACTGTGTATCACTTCTACGCACCGTCCACTACTTCAGCAATCTAAAAGAGCAGCAGTTCTTTCGAGAGAAAAAATGAACTTTCT
>NC_085103.1:2776230-2801230 GCF_963422355.1 Corticium candelabrum
TGTGCTGTAAAGTGTAGCACCTTACTTGATAATATGACATCATGAGAGGATAATTGTTAGAATATATTGGCTAAAATTAAAATAATCTGACATTCAATGCTGTTGCACTAAGGAAAATTGAAAGAGCTTCAGACATGTTATGATTTTAAGCAGTCACAATGCATGACATTGTGGTGCAGTGTTTGAATACCAGAAATATCGCCTTCTGACTTCGTCACTGAACATTGTTGCTACGACGTTGCATCTAGTTGGCTTAGATTGACTGTAGTTGGAGGAAGCAGCTATAGTATAGTATGGCTAGATCTAATTATACATTAATATTAATAAACAATAGGATAGGTATGTAGTGCAAAGATGGATATGCTTCTAGTGTAATAAATTGTGTTTTCCAGCTGTTTCTCAACAACAATCCATTGGCATTTCATCCTTATCATCGAAGTCTAACAGCGGGTCATCTGTCTTCTCACATAAATCCTGAAGCAGTAAGAATATATTGTCTACATATGTAACTACGTACAGCTAGCATGTACATGGTTAATGTCTGCGATGCTACACACATTGTGTCCATTGTTGTTTTTATGGCTACAGCTGCATTGCATTGGTGGCTAATTTTTTATCTATGTACATCAGATCATTTCTTTTCTGCTCAAATAATTACTGTTCAATCAAGACACAGTCAGTGTACCCATGGCTTACAATTACTGTATTTTTTGAATTTTAATGAATTTGATAAAAGTAGGTTTTAGACAGTGTTTTATGACTCTCAAGGTTGTCCCAATGCCAATGTCTTCTCAATGCATATTTGAGAGAAAACTCTGGTCACGATGTTAATTAGTGCAAAGTGTTAATAGAGGGGTGAACACTATCATAATGTTTGTAAGCTAGGGTAGATGTAGTCTACTAAATACAACAACAGTGCCAAAGCTTTTCATCACACTCTCACATGAAATGAGGATGGTATAGGATGGTATACAGTGGCAGAGAAACTAGCTCAGCTGGAAGTGGCAGCAACTGAAGGTGTGACAATGCTGTCTTGTCCAACAGTATCGCTCCAAGTAGGCTGTCAGAATGGTGGAAACCATCTGATGCACTTATGGCTTCCACAGAATGGCGACTGGAACTATGGGGACAGTTTAACACTCAGCTGAGGAACAAGATGACCAAGAAGAGACAGATGATGAACAGTATTTATGGTACATAGTTATCTGTGACATCAATGGGAGCAGAAGATGATAATAAAGTCAGACCTCATTATTCCAACACCCGATGATCTGACTTGACGGACGTACACGTGAAACCAATTTACATGGTCATGTGTAGTTGTTACCAATGATCCAAACGTATTGCATTGCTGTGGCAGTATGCAACTTGTGGACATGCCTTGCATGCTTTACAGAGTGTATTGATACATGTAAACGAGTTGCTTCTGATCTAGATTTCCTTGGATGGAAAAAGGCTGACAGATTTAGAGAAACACGTATGGATAATAGATTAACTTCTATAATCTTAAGCTGTTTACTTGACATTTTGATATGTTCTTAGTATCTTCCCAAGCCCGACAGATATGGTGTTCCTTCTCCTGCTACTGATTCATTGTATCTTACAGCTGGAGGTTCATCACTCACTGTGCCAAGGGATGCAGGAAAGTCTCCACAGAAGCTAACTCCATTGTCGAAAGTAGTCAAATGTTTGTGGTTGGTCATAGAATAGTGATGTGTGTAATTTTCATTGTGTTTGCAGAACAAAGGAAAAGAAAGAGAAGCTTCAATACATGAAGAGGATTTCACACGATTTGAAAATGGAGAACAATCAAGTACGTTTTGTATCTTATCTGATGACTCTGACATGGTTGTCTTGTTCTGTTGCTAAATTTTATGAGATGAATTCACTGATTTTAGTTTGATCCGGCTGTTTGGGTTTTACATTTAGGAGTAAGGACAAAACTCGTGTTTGATGACAATGACAGTGCAGCAAATCGTAAACGAGAACAGGTAGAAATGCTACGTAAAGAAGTTGGAGATGGTAAGTGATGTGTGTGGGTGTGGGTGGTAGAATTGAATGGCAATGAAGCCTTAGTGACTGCAAAAGCAATTCTTAGCATATGAGAAGTCTTCTGCTAATAACAACAATTATTTATGCAACCGTTATTGAATTTGATGTTTGTTGTGGTATATACACCGTCAATCTTAGTCACTTATTGGGTGCAACATGTAAAGAACATGATATCTCAAGTTACTGTCATACAGTTGGTTTGCCATAATAACATAATTCTTAATGTCTTGCTAATACACATTTTCTAACATTTGCTAACGATCTTAAATCGCACTAAAGCAGTAACTACTAGCATAGTGTTGATGTGATACACAAAACAGTGCAAAAGTTTAGTTGCTTGCTACAGCTACAGTACCAATACTTCAACCAGATCTGGCTTTCTGACACTTGTGAGCTTAATAGAAAGACATCATTGGTTGATTGTACCCTTTTGATTTCACACCAAAGGTGAATAGATGTACACATTTGGCAATGTAGCAAACAGATATGCTATGACAATTTGCACTTTAAAGTATCAGAGCTAGAACTTAGGTTTTTGAACATACATATGCATTGTTCTAATTGCAGTCTAGAGGACAGAGCCAACCTAGGTAGCATTGTTGTCATCATAGATGTTCTGTGAATGTACAGAGTGGCTTGTTTCATATCAAGAAAGGAACAAAAAACCGGAAGAGGATGCTGCCAATGCTTCTGGCAGTGCTGTTTCAATCAGTAAAGGTCATCTGTTTTAGCAATAACTATCTGCTCTTGTAGTATAAGTGGAATTTTTGTCTCTACAGTTGGCAGTGACATAAACCGTTGTGAAGAATTTCAGAAGCAGCCAAAGCCATCAAGTGTTTTTGACAAAGATGACGACGAGCAAGATGGTTAGTGCACATGTCATTCTAAGAGCTATTTCTAGTTAGAAGTTTCATGCATAATAGAAGTTTCATAGAAGTTTCATGAACGTAAAGTTAGACCAATACATTATTGCTTGAGTGGGCCTCATCACTTGCAGTGTAGTGTACTAGGAATGTGAGTGATACACTAGATTCTGTGGACATAACTTATCAGTCATAAACTTGTTACGTTCTCTGATAACTTACTGAGCGTGTACACAGAACAGAGGAAATACTAATTAATTAATGAGGAAACAAATTTGTTAAACATTTGTCACGTGCGTTTAGCTGGCTGTTGTCAGCCTGCTGATTTCCATCAATGTGTACAAGTTTAGGACCGACTGCTTCATTTGCTAGAAATATAAATCTATTATCTCGACATTCGGAACTAATGTCTAAGTGTCTGTCAAGTAAATACATGTATCAAGATACTAGCTGCTTGAATTTAGTTGATACTAACAGATCATATGAAAGTTAATCAATTAATTAAGTACTCTGTATCAATGTTTGCCATGGTTTTAAGTTGGTATGTTAGTGGGAGTTTTATTGTTGTAGGTGTGAATGATGGTGTGTGCCAAGAAGTATTTACTGTGTGGCTGGAAGACTCTGATGATGAAAATCTTGATGAGGAGACATCTTGTTTTGTGTGTGTCACTGACAGATTTGTTGTTGAGAAAGACAATTCTGCCAAAGTGAGTTTGCACATCTACAATTGGTGTTATTGATGTCGTGAAACAACAACACAACAAATGATGTGCCTGCATGTGCACACACATGCATGCACACACACACACACACACACACACACACACACACACACACACACACACACACACACACACACACACACACACACACACACACACACACACACACCAGATACATGCATGCACATACGCGCACACATGCATGCGCTTGTACTTCTGCATTTGCTCTAGTTTTGTACTTCTAACTTAGGAAATCGACAGGCTTGATCGCAACTGCCTCCAAAAAGCTGTTTTTGAGCCTGGAAGTATCGAGGATGGAGACACAACTAGAAATCGGTATTTTAGTGACGAGAACACTCTTTCTGTCTTGTACTTAATCTGTTACAATTTGCAGCCCAATGGTTCGGTTAGAGTTTGATCATACAAGACGAGATCGTCGCAAACGCCATTACTTTCTGGAGACTAAAGAACAATGTGAAAAGTTAATAAGCATTCTTCAGGCGAGCATCAACGCCAATACAGCTGTTCAATTGATTTGGCCAAAATACGAGGTTTTACACAGTTTAGTGCTGGTGCTGCTGCATGTAAGTTTGTCACTGTTGTTGTAGTGTTTGAAATGTTCAACTGGTTTTAAGCACAGTTCACATAACAACAGTGACAGTTCTGTTCTTCCACATTGCCCGCGCTGTAACAGTGACCATGTTGTTGGTCGAGGCTTAGGTGGTGGAGGATCATCAGTGACACAACAGCCATCTATTTCGCGACAGTCAACTCCTGTACCATTTATAGAACTCATTCGTGAGTCAACACCAGTAATGTTTGACTCGCAATCAATTGCATCAGTAGGAGAAATTAGTAAACCATCCAGATACGACAGTCACGCTGCAAACATGGTGCTTGGTGAACAGCCAGCAGCAATAATAACCACCGAGTTGGTTGAAGATTTGGACAAGTGAGATGATAGTTGTGATTATACAGACAGATAAAGTATCACATTCATTGTTCCTCAGAAAAATTTCTACACACTGTGATTGTCATTTTTAATTAAGCCCAGTTCACAGTATTGACGCTAACTGCCTTGACGCAGGTGGCATCCTTTAATGTTGAAGCTGACGCTGATGCTGGAACAGGATTCATTTCTATTCCAGCGTCAGGGTCAGTGTTGGCATCAGTGTCGTACTGTGAACCGGGCTTGAAGGACTGGATACTGAAGCTATAAACAACATGTTGCTAATTAGTAGATTGCATGATAGGTGATGCTACTATTAAAACATTACCAGGAAAATTGGAGTTTGCAGGATTTATAGTGGTACAATAATAAATTATACATTTTTCAAGTTGTATTTTACTCATTCTCATTACAGTGTACATACGTGTATTATGTAGCTAACCATTGCTACAACTGATAACAATCAAGGTTTCATATATAATTAAGAAATATATCTAGACTACTCTACAATAACTTCTTAACCACTACCAGACGGCAGTATTTTGAAGCCAGTCGTTAGCATGATGGTGTAACCATTGAGTTGACATTCTGTATTGTTAATTAATCACGGAAGTGGCAACATACAACTAATTGTTGTAATGTTTCAGATCATGTTCATCGTCTTTCATTGACAACGTAGACGAGTACGTCTCTATGTTGTTTAAAAACTGTACGTTGTCTGCTAACTTGTAGTTGTCATCTACTAGAATTAAATCAACCGACAGCAGCAACAGCTCACCAGCGATGCAAAAACATAACATGTTACCTACGAAACATCATCGATCCTTGAGTCAGCCATGGAACGGCTTGGTGGTCAATAAAGGCATCTTAAGGTGCAAGAGCGAGGACGATGTGGGACTACATTGTACACCAGACAGTGTGAACGAAGAAACTATTGCTGCAAGTAGCTGGAGTAATTCGATACGTGTAGCATATGAGAGAGAGTCTTCACGAACAGGGTTTCGAAGTCATTCTACCAGTCGCACAGCTAGTTTGGATTCTCTTCTGGGTGGTAGCTCACCAAACACATCACGTAAATTTTCATCAAGTGTTAAGACTACGACTACGTCAGCAGTATCTGAGACAGCAAACTCATCGAGGAATGGTTTGAGTTCGTTGTGGATGGAAATAGATAGCAACAACTGTACAGATATTCATCACCGCTTAAAACTTTATTACGACTTGCAACTGTTAACAGAAGACAGTGAACAGTTTGACAGCCATTTCAAGGTATGTGTGTTTAGTTTTTTCTGATCACAAGTTTATTTGTGTTTGTTTGGTGGTTGTAGTGTGATGTGGTGTTGTGTAACAAGGCAGACGAGCAGTCAGGTTTGGTCATATTATCGAATCGTCGCTGCTTCCTTTGCACATGCAGTGAGCTGCCACACTCTTTGTAAGTCAATGCACAGTTTATGACCGTTAGTCACTACCTTGACTATGTGGGACATTGGGCAACCACCTGCTGTAGTCAGACCTCTCAACTTTTCTCTGCACCAAATCATGAGACTGTTCTTAAACGACGACGCCTATTAAACGTATCCAAAGTAGGCGTGCCAAAAATGACCACACACACCTACCATACTCAAAATGCTTGGTCATTTAGGCCGGAATAAAAAACTGCGTAGTCCTCTGATTCCAGTCTAGGTAGTTGGATAATATCTTGTTCTGCCGAGGGTACGGCTTTTCCTTTGGTGTCACTCATTAGCAGATTTTAGCACAAAACAGCCGGGAAACAAGCCTCCCTTTATGTTTTTGTGCACCAAAGCTTTACCTTGAACAACCAAACGTTACTTTTACTGCAGATAGATACCCCAGATACAAGCAAGCAGAGCCATATATTTAGAGTCTAGTTCAAAGAATTTGCTGTGTCCGGAAAGATGGGTTTAATGGGTCTGCACAAAGCAATTGTCACAGTGTCTCATGGTGGGCTTGTCACTAGAAAAGGACTGGCAAATGTGAGAATTGGGCGCAAATTGTGAGATCGTGAGACATGCTCGTAAATCATGAGTCTCACGGTGACATCGTGAGAGTTGAGAGGTCTGTAAGATGCAAAGAAGTGCTGCCAGTCTTGTTTGAAAGTGTATTTTGCATTGTGAATGAATGACGTTAATAATAGTCTTATTACATTTAGTGAGGACTGGAGTTGGATCAGAGTGAACGGCCGCTACTCGTTTGACAGTTTAAGGATAGTCACCGTTGGCCTGGGGAAGCAGGTAATATATCACTGAAGCAAAACATTCCCATAATTTGTATTGGAATTGTGTTAGTCAATACGACTTGAGTTCAAATCTTCAAGCAGTGTTTACGTGTTGCTGTTTAAAGACGCAATGAGGTCAAGTATTTTCATAAATCGTCTAGCAGGTGGGTGACATTCAGGTCTAATCAATAAAACAAATCTATAAATATTATTGATTAATAATTTTTTATTCTAAATTTGTTAATAGCTACTGTGCCAAATTCTTTCCGGTAACAGTTGTGGCTATGTATGACTGTTGGTGTTTATTGGTTGCAGCGTGTGCTCGAGCCGACATTCCTATGGCTGAGGTTTGCCCATTGACTCAATATAATCTCAGGTTAGCACTCAACTTGATTGAATTCTACGTTATACCGATATCTCAGTGGTTGGTGCATCAACTAGAACTCTGACACTGGGTTGGGGCGATCTGGAATCTCTGAAAGCAATGGTAGATTGTTTGCGAGCTAATATGAATTATTGACGTATGCTAACCTTATGTTATATAGGCGTGTGATATTAGGAGTGTACTCTTGGATTCTACTGATCTTATACAAGACAAGAGACAACACGGCATTGTGTATCGGCAGTCAACGGCCGGTTCAGATTTGGTTTCGTGGCTTTGCTCTAGAAACGTAGCACCTGACAAACCAAAAGTAATTTTACACATATACAAGATACATGTGTGCATAAGTATGTCGTATTGTATATACTGATATAGTGTTTACAACACACAAAACCCGGTATGAAACTCATATGAAGATATATATGCATGCAATCAATACATTTATTGTGCTTATGCCATGCTAATCGTTACATTATAAGTTAATGCTTAACCAAAGACAACTTTTGGCTCGAGTATCCAGTCAGTCGTCCCCCCCCCCCACAGGAGCAACATTGGTTGTATGGTTAATGCTTTGCTTGTTCTAGGCATGTGCTTTGGTGCAACAGTTAGTCGACATTAAGGCATTGTGTCATCATGTTATACATCAAGACGAAGATGCAGATTCTGCTGGACTTTTCAGTTTCAGTGCCGTAAGCTGTCACAGTGCTCCCTCTATTTGCATCTATACACTTGTATGTGTAATTGTCAGGAATTGGGTGGAAAAGATGACCCATTTGAGCTCTTTGTTTTGTGTCACAGGATCATTGATGAAGGTTTATAACATTGCGATCCATTCAATTTTCATTGAGCGATTGCATTCACCCTAAATGTGTGGTTTGTACTTTCAGAGTGTCAAGGGACGGTGGCATTTATGGTAACAACTACTGATGTGTATTTGCTGCAGCAGAATTTTCACCAACCCGAGCCAAATATGACTGATGATTTGTTGCAACAATTTTCTGCACCACAATTTATAACAACTGCTGAAGAACAGATTTCGAATATCAGTGAACTGGTATTGTAGAGTCTTATTCTGAAGTTGATTGGGGTCTCTGATGTTAGGGGGTGTCCTCTGTAGATTGTTTACAAGTCTCACCCTCTCAGATTGTCATTTGGATTCTTTGAGGTGAGACATTTGCTGGCACCAGTTTTTTGTCACAACTGAATGTGGTGGTGGTGGCGGCGGTGGTGGTGGTGGTGGTGGTGGTGGTGGTGGTGGTGGTGTGTGTGTGTGTGTGTGTGTGTGTGTGTGTGTGTGTGTGTGTGTGTGTGTGAGTGAGTGAGTGTGTACGTGTGTGCATGTGTGTGTGTGTGTGTGTGTGTGTGTGTGTGTGTGTGTGTGTGTGTGTGTGTGTGCAGTGGATACATTATTCACAAATTTATAATTTTTGGCAGCCATTCACATTTGTCCCATAGCTTTAATAGCCACAACCAAATGCTACATTACATCTCTGATTAGTGATTAGTGGTTCCTGGATTCAAAGTAAATCGCAAATTTGTCTTTGAAATCATTAGTACGTCATGAATGGTATTGAAATGGAAACGCTGTGATGTGTAGTATTGATCATATAATGTTATGATAGTTTGGTATTATTAAAAGCCACTGAATGTAATGCCTAAGTTTTGGTGAGTGCATGTTTAACTGTCACTAGCTGTTGTTGCCACCGGGAAAAGTAAACAATAACATATTAATTAAAGCCACAATTGCCATGCAGAACCCATACATGCGTCTTGTCTTCCTATTCTAGAGTGAAGAAAGCAGAGTGTGGGACTTGCAGTTAGAGACAGTGATTACGATGGAAATACTGATATCAACGGTGTCGAGGCTGTGGCAACGTGAGTTCGAAGTACCACTGGAAGTAACAGAACTACCTTAACCGAACGAATAAGTAATTTGATACTCAACAAGAGCAATGGCATGAACAAGCCTTATTTTGCCTGCATGCAAAATGGAATGTACATATATATACTAACTATATTTGGGTGTGGTCCGTGCCAGTCAGTGAATACTTTCAAATTAAATATTGTTATACTGTTATATCTATTTCTTAATTAATTAAGTTTGTATTGGTTCTATTTGCAATCCTTATGATTGCTTGCTTGGAGACGACACGAGTCAACGTGCCTGGAACCAACCAAGGCCATGAAAGTAATCAATTGAGCAGACATTCTATGTCAGGATCAGAAACTAATATTCCGTTGTTATTCCCTCATTTCCATGGACGCATTCTGCCCACTGCAGTACAAATATTTCTTTGCATCTTATGTTTCCCTTTCCATGAGGTCCTCATGCAACGAGTGTGTGAAATTTCTTTGAAGACAAGCTAAAGACAATAATTATTAACCAACATACTATGAGCTAGGTAGGCACTAGCCCCAGTTTTTGAGGGTGTGGTTCGTTAAAATTATTATTCAATAATTGTATGTAATATCGGGTTGTTTGAGAATCAAGCAGTCCTGAAACATTTACATGTTACGCGTAAGCTATGAGAGTGTAAATACATAAGCCTAGCACTGCCAGCAGTTCCTCGAGGTCGC
Organism: Corticium candelabrum; assembly: GCF_963422355.1. NCBI lineage: Eukaryota > Metazoa > Porifera > Homoscleromorpha > Homosclerophorida > Plakinidae > Corticium > Corticium candelabrum. The sequence goes on from NC_085103.1 coordinate 2,786,012, forward strand.
AAGCCGTATATTTCTCATCATGTTGACAACTAAACAACTGAAAAGTAGCATGATGATCTTGTGGCGCAATTTGCTGCTCTCTACCTTGCTCTAGAATCTAGATAACTCATTTAATACAATTTCAGCATAAAGTATAGGTCTATTTCATTAATTACTTACTCATGTAGTGACAGCTAATTTTAATAAGAAATTGATAATACAGTGCTCATAATGACGTCACTTATTCAGCTTTATTTATGAGCTCCCCACTTTGAGACCCACGTGACGGCCTTGTATTAACAAATCACAGGCCTACGGAATGGAAACCAGCTATAGCTGAAGGCTTCCTGTATTGTAGTCAGACATACTCAGTGTGACTATAGTAATTAGCTCAAATTTCCAAATGCAATTCTTGCTACATTGATCACAAAAGCAGAGATGCAACCATTTATGGTTACAAACGAGCAGCTGAAACCGCCACGAACATGGTTTGTTATATATACATATAAGTAGAAAATACAACTATCCACACGAACAATGCTAGTCTATTACGGTCCATAGACGCAGTTCAGTGATCGTAGAGCGGCCAACGTGATTTGTCTCATAACCTAGCAGTCACACACAACAAGACAAATTAAACCTACTACGGCAGTCATCATGAAAAAGTATATCAATACATAAATAACAATTAGCTACTATTATGTTAGAAAGTGAGAATGACAATTGTAATAAATTAATTTATAGGTATAATCATGTATGATGTGCTCTGTATGGATATCTGATATCAATACCTGTGGCTGACAGTACTCTTCTAGCCAGTTGAAAATGCTTGATGACAGTGTATCGAAGTGAGACACTGATACAGTCGTGTTGAACGTCTGGAATTGTGTGTCCATGATTGTACGGAACTAAGGAAAATGGTTACCAAGTGTGACAAGAAAAAATGTGTAGAAACATGATTGACTAACCAGATCGAATTTGGTTTGATCGGGGACCTGGTGATGACTGTGTGACGGCTATAAACCAAAGTGAATTGAAACGACTATAGAGTGAAATTTTTCTAACACACGCATGTGCACACACACATGCACGCACACACACACACACACACACACACACACACACACACACACACACACACACACACACACACACACACAATCCACTAACAGTTTGTGCATGATTTGCACGCCGTACCTGTGATTTGTGGGCTTGTGCTATCTGCTCATAGTTCCTAAAACATGCAGCATCTCTATACCTACAAACTAATCCAACAAACCCAACCATACGCTTTCATAATCTGCAACGCGGTCACTTCCTTTCTCAACTGTCCCAACTCGTCTTCCAGCTGAGTATTCTGCTGTTGAAGAAAACTGATGTATTCGATAGCTACAGCACAAGCACGGCACAATAATGCTATTCAGTCTATCAGCATGGCAACGTAAACGTGCCCACCTTTGTGCAATACAACTGCCTTGCTTACTTTCTGAGCAGCAGGACTTTGGTCAGTACATGTCGGAACAACAGTTTGTAACTCGTCATATCCTTTCTAAAAGCAGATCAATTATGCCAATAAGACTGCCTAAATCGAAATGGATGCATCTTATTCAAACATCATATATCGGTCTATTGATACGGAGAGTGATGGTGTACAGCCGTCTGTCATTTCTATTAAAAATTTGATAAAAATAAAAATTTTGAAGAAGTAGCTTTGCGATATCTGTGAGAAAAGTTGAGTTTTTGATAACATCACTGGCCTGATGTGCATTAGGTGAATCGGTAAGAGCTGGATAACTAAAATCACATGGACATTTACATGCATCCATAGTTATCAACAAATGACAGATACAGTATACTCATCGTTACACACAGAACACATCACACCATTTGTCTTCTGTCCATCTGTCAATTTCATTTATTGAAACACAAACTCCATGTTACATTTCTAACACTAAATGTAAACTAGCTACTGAGTTCAGCTTCAGTTGTCTGTCTGTCTGTCTGTCTGTCTGTCTGTCTGTCTGTCTGTCATCATATATTTTCGAACACAAGACTATATTACATTTCAGAAAAATAGTAAGCACTTAAGTTCAAATGTACCTTGTCCATAATCTACACACTACTCTTCACTATGAATGAGCTATAAACTACAAGCATGCAGCAACCCAGAGACAATCAGTGACTAAAAAGCTGGGTGCAGTAGGATACGAGCTTGTTGACACAATCACTGCCAAGTGTGAAACTCTTCTTCGGAAGGACTTTGGCGTTACACTTCCGTAGTTGTACTGAGTAGTCAATAAACTGTCTGTCTGTCTGTCTGTCTCTGTCTGTCTCTCAGTGCATGTCTGTGTGCATGCCTGTCTGTCTCTCTGTCTCTCTGTGCATGTCTGTGCATGTCTGTGTGCATGTCTGTCTGTCTGTCTGTCTGTGTGCATGTCTGTCTCCCTGTCTGTCTGTGTGCATGTCTGTCTGCCTGTCTGTCTGTCTGTTAGCATGTCTGTCTGTCCGTCGGCATGTCTGTCTGTCTGTCTGTCTTTGTGCATGTTTGTCTGTCTCTGTCTGTGTGCATGTCTGTCTGTCTATCTGTCTGTCTATCTGTCTGACTGTCTGTGTTTGTCTGTCTGTCTGTGTGCATGTTTGTCTGTCTGTCTGTCTGTCTGCCTGTCTCTGTCTGTGTGCATGTCTGTCTGTCTATCTGTCTGTGTCTGTCTGTCTGTTTGCCTGTCTGTGTGCATGTCTGTCTGTCTTGTCTGTCTGTGTGCATGTCTGTCTGTCTATCTGTCTGTCTGTCTTGTCTGTCTGTCTGTCTGTCTTTCTGTCTGTCTGTCTATCTGTCTGTGTGTGTGTGACAATTACATCGTTAAAATTCTAGCAAATTGGATTCTGAAAATGCTAAGAATTTGGCATTTTCAGATTGCCGTTGTACAGTATATTATGATCCTCTTTGTCTAATCGTAACTAGACTTTGTCACTGTATTGTTTGTCGTGCCTTTTTAGTTTTGAATACTGGCAATACCGGCACACCTTAATTTGATCGCGTCGCCTTTGTTCTGCAACAGTGTGAGCCATTCGTCTTGCTCGCTTTCTGTCTGTTCTTGTGTCACCAAGGAATTCGTCATCGTCGTCATCATTAGCATCTGGCTCAAACATAATGCCCCGCATTGCTATGAACAAGTAAACGAGTTACATACCTACACACACACACACACACACACACACACACACACACACACACACACACACACACACACACACACACACACACACGCGCACACACACACACACACACACACACACACACACACGCGCGCGCACACACACACACACACACACACACACACACACACGCACACACGCGCACACACACACACACACACACACACACACACACACACACACACACACACACACACACACACACACACCCGACGTAGCGTTGAAATCCGGCGAACCAATAATAAACGTCGCACCCGTCACATCCGTCGGACTGCCACCAGGAGACGTCGACAGAGCACACACATCACTGTCATCATGCTGAATTCGCCCATCCATCGTCCACGTGACAAATCCCCGCAATGCGCATGCGTCCGCCTTCCTGATCGCATCACTCCACTGTGTCGGTCCAACCTTGTGTCCTCAACAGGTCATCATGAATCCACCCTGCGCTAAATGCAACAAAACCGTGTATCCAGTCGAGAAGCTGAACTGCCTCGACAAGGTAGGCACGTTCAAACGGTTGTTTGGCGACACGAGCGTTGTGTATCGACATTTTTGCGATTTTGCTCGTAGATATGGCACAAGGCGTGCTTCCGATGCTCGCAGTGTAATCTCAAGCTGACGATGGCTACGTACAAGGGCTACAATAAGATGCCGTACTGCAGAACGTGAGATATGTCGATTAGTTGTGCTTGGTTCTCTTGCAGCGCCGTCGGTGGCCGCCTGTCTGCATCGCCTACTGCGTGTAGCGACAGGTCGCGCGCGTTTTCTGTGGCGACGGTCAGTAGTTGGCCGGCGTCGAGTGGGCGCGTCCATTTAAGGAATTCTTGTCATTCCCGGATGTGATGTGGGGTCTAACAATAGACCACCTCTGAGGACGGTATTGATCTGTAGATGGTCTGACTATTTGATAAAACTCTGATTCATGAGGAATAGGGTGGGTGTAATATTCTATACTGTATATTTGTATACATGCGGTGTTGCAGCTCAGTGACTCTCGTATACTGAACTAGTGAAACTGATATGTTGGCAGCGGTCAGTTGCCACTCGTTTGCATTGCCTGTTTGCATCGCCTGCTGCGTGTAACAACAGGGTGCTCACATTTTTTGTAACGACAGTTTGTAGTTGGCCAGCGTCGAGTGGACTGGACGCATTCATGTAAGGAATTTGCATCATGTGGATGTACAATGGAACCTCTCCAATAATACAGATACACCCCTTGATTTGTAGGTGGTATGATAAGTTGATATAAACTTTGATTCGTGAAGAATAGAGTGGGTGTATTTTCGTGTTGTGTTAAGGTGTGAAACTCTTTCCTGCTACTTGATGTCGTTGCAAAGTGGGTGGTAGATCGTTGCCTTTTTGCAAGCATGCTTTGCCTTTTGAGTAGCTAGAGTCCATGCATGAGCCACCGAGTGATGTGTAAGGTGATTCTTTGTTCTCGTACAGCAACATGGTGGTCTATTGATCGAGGACTTGCATAATTAGTTCATTCTGTAAGGAGGTGGTGGTTGTCCTGAGTGTTTGAATGATGGATTAGTGTACACTGGTGTAGTCACAGAGTTGCTTGTGGTCAAACGTCTTACCAACGATATTTCAGAAATATAACAAACCTTCAGTTAGTCGTCATGTGGCACAGCAGTTGAATGCAGGGACTGTTTTTGTACTTTAATTAAGCATATGTTGAATGTCATGCTATAAATCTGTGGTGTCAATTTGTGTGGCGTGTGTGAGAGGCATTTGGTTAAGCCAGCAGGTTTATTTACTTTGTAATCGGTTGCTTGTCATGAAGAGAGACTTGCTATGTACAAGAACCAATCCATCAGACGAAACGTCACGTTACTATTGACTATATTAAAGGTCATTGCAATAGAGAAATGGACACAAGTCAGATAGGGTCACGATTGCAGGTGAACATAGTCTCGAAAAAGGACAACACTAAGCTTGAAATATTGGAACAACCGATGGAATGCCAATTACATGTTTTAGTACTGCGTCGATAAGATATTGTATTGCATTTTCATTTGCCGTGTTACTGTGCATAACAGCGCATGCGCTTATACGTGAAATCAGGCTCTTTCAGGAATAAGACAGTTTGTTAGAGATACAAGCACATGCACCTCTAAGTGAACAACTGAAGGTACTATAAGTCTGATTGAGTGTTGTATTGACTGTAATTATGTTTAGACTATGAAACGTACTACTCTAGGTAGCTTGTTGTGTAAAACGCTAATGTCTTCATCAGTAACGTCAGTCTCAAAGTATCCGTTGTTGTTGCTGTAGTCATCACTGTCTTTATCATTGACACCCCTGGAACTGTCCACTTTTAGATACGGAACCCTGATGTGGTCAAAAGTGTATGTAACAAAAGTTTTTTTGACTGCAATTGACTATACCACGTCCTCGGACTTCCTTATATGTTCAAGTCCTCAACAGGACTTCCCTATAACATATCTGTTTATAGATTTCCAACACTGTCTATTCACTCTGCTACTTGGAGATAGCTGGCCGATAAACCTCATAAACAAGTGCATGCGCTAGTACCCGAGGTATAGGCGCAATGGTTTGTAACACTCACTTATAGGTGCATACGGTAACTAAAGTTAGTTACTGTGAAGTACTATCTGGGCAAATTGTCTGTGTCGTGATTAAATTGTTTGTTTGGTAGTTTTGAGGTAGTGAACACGTTCTCACAATCAGTAATGGTTTGTTTTGCATTGTAGACATTACCCGACGACTAAGCACACTGAGGTGGCTAGTTCTGTTCAGGGAGATGCTGCAAAGAAGTCTCAGAGGATGGCCAGCAATGTGAGCTCTGAAAACGTGGTAGTTATGTGTATTCGGAATGATTCCTTCTTACATTCAGATTGATTACAAAAGCCAGCATGAGGCTAGTCTGAAGAATTTCACTCAGACAGCTGACACTGTGTCAAGCCGTCATGCTACTTCTGCTCAGAAACAGGCCAGTGGCTATAGAAGTGCTGAACACGGTATGTTTAATATGTTGTACTTTCACCAAGTAGTTAAGATTTACTTTAACATTTGTTGCAAGTGTAATTAAGCATGGCTTTATCAAATTTTTCAAGAATTGATGACATGAGGATTGAAAAAGTGGTCAACAAATTTTTTGTCAAAAATGTCGTCAATTTTTGACAAATCGAGTTAGTGTGATAAGGTGGAGTCGTATGATAAGTATGTGAGGTGATCAGTTTTGAGTGGATTGTATAGGGTTTACGTGTGTAGGATAGATGAACTTGTGTGTTGGGCAGGAATGTTGAGTTATATTACACAACTGGAAATGCATGTGTATTCGTTTTGGGTGTGGGTGCTAATAGACAGCAATACTTGCAATGAGGTCAAGCGCATGCAGTGTGAGAGACACATGACTGTGAATACAGAATGAGCCAATGCGACTGAACCAATCATGATATAGTATCTATTATGTCACTACAACTATTACTAGGTGGGTGTTTTACCAGATGCTACACACACAAATTATACACGTATTAGGTGTATGGGCCAGGATAAGGATTCAATGTCTTTAGTCTATTGGAACCTATTGTTATGGTATAGTTATGTGATAAATTGTCACCAGAGGGGATGCCACCAGTGATCTCAAATATTGTAATTGCTTTCCAATTCATTTACAGTTTCTACCAAAGTAATGCATTTGTACTAAGACAGGAAATCACTGTGGCTTGTTATTAGCTGGCAGTACTGTATGCATACTCTACTGTTTTTTCATAGTTTTGTGATGCACATGGAGGTATGGAATCGTAGCATGTAGTAGTGAGCTTTTTTTTCTAAACAAACATGTGCAATTTATTATAAACTTTCATATCCAAAGTGAACGCCAACTGAGAGCAGAATGAGGAGGAAGTGGCAGTGCTAATTGATGTGTGAAGATATACAACATAAGGAAGTGTAGACTGTACAGGGGGTCGGGTTGTGTCTAAGAAAGCTCTAGTTTAGTCTAGCAGAGTAAACATGTAGGATATACATCACACAACTAGCTGATTGTACTACAGTAAGTCTATATATTATTCGGTGTGATGTGTCACCTGACAGTGTGCTGTTTGGGGCGGAAGTAGTGGTCATTGGTATGTTCACTTGTGACACATGTAGCTTTCTGAGCTGCAACATTCCTTATGTTACTGATTACTTACTTATGATGGAAGGTCTCCGAAATACTATAAATCCCCAGAAATTTTCATTCTCATACATTTTAGTACTTGTGCCCATGAAGAAAAATTTCATACGGGACATCGGTACTGTACTTTACGCAAATTCAAGTGCATCTATCTATAAGTTTTAGTATTCATGTTATTTTGGTACAACCAGGTATCTGTACGAAAATGAATAAAATTTCATGAGTATGAAAACTTATTGATTTACAGTAATTCATTATTGTATGCGATGTTGCTACCTACATCATAAATGAGGTCGCTTGGCAGGTGGGTTGACGATATCTACTGCTGGCAAAATAAGTTAACTGGAACTTTTTGTTATCACATTGCAAGTTATACACTAGACGCATGATTTAGAAAGTTGTTATTTTATTATGCATACATTGATATTAAATACAGTTAAAATTGGTTTTAGCTTAATTAATTAATATCTACACTTGCACGTCTCCTTGTGTTTCTAAGGTAAGGCACATACTCGTATCTACTAGAATAGGTGTCTTCTGTAAGGAGCTGTGATTTATAGCCATTTATGGTGCAAACCTTCGTGGATGTCGTATTGATTAAGTATATGCACTAGTTGTGTTCATTGTTGCTCTTGTACAGTGTACTTTCATGATCAGCAGGGAACACTAATTTGTTCAGGTGCTAGAATCAACAACAAAGAGTCGATCAAATTTAACAGTAACTTGCTGACGTAATGGAAGGGATGTAATGCATACACACCACACTTTCAAACATACGTAGCAACTCTGTTTGCTGTGGTAATAAAACTGTCTATGCGTTCGTGTCTTGCTTTCGAATGATTCTCGTCAACTTGCACATGAGTGAGTCAGCTTTGGGCTTAAACGATCCTTGACGAAGTTACATGCACTTTTAAGTTTTATTTTTTGCTGAGGAAATAGATAGATTACTTAACACCAGTAGTGAGTTTTCTTAACTAAAGGTTTGTTCTCTACATTGTTTTGACTTGTTTAGAGTCTTACCAGCCGTCATACCAAGGATCTAGGGAAGATCATGGTCGTAGGGAAGATCATGGTCGTAGATACGTGGAAGAGCCTCAGTATGAACCCGAGCCAGAACCCGTTCCACAACCAAGCTCGAAATCACAGGTATGTGTCTATGTATCATTTCTGTGTGTACGGTGAGGTTGGCAGTCAATGTTACAAAAGATATGCTACAGTAAGGTGGCAGTTTTTAAGATGATATGAGTACATCATAGTGATACTGGGGTAGGCCGTTTTTGGGAAGGGTGATCAAAGTACTTTGCTAATTTTAGTTTGAGTTACCATGATGTCAGTATGGAGTTAGACGCAGTAGACGTAAACTGTTAGTTAGCATCCCTAGAGCTGAGACACTGGTTGTCATTTCTGGTATTCCGGCTGATCTATTTGTCACCACTCTCTGTGTTCAGTACATGTTATGTAACACATTTTCACTATACCATAAAGACGTTGTTGTTACTATCAGTACAGTACAGCGTACGCTTGCCTCGGAGTGTGTAAATGCTGAAGGCGATTTTGTTGACATTTAGGGGCCTCGCTACGTTGCCGTTTATGATTACACTGCAAGTGATGATGATGAGGTCTCGTTCAATAGTGGCGACTTCATTGTGAATGTGGAGACAATTGATGATGGTTGGATGACCGGAACAGTGGAAAGCACCGGCGAAACCGGCATGCTTCCATCCAACTATGTCGAGGCTGTCTAAATTGGTAACTGACAGAAAATGTGGCAACTCTTGCGTGGCGCTCACGTTGGTGACGGTAGAATATTATGAAATAGTTTGTGCAGGGTTTGATTTGGACGTTTTCACATGTTTATGGCATTTATGTAACCTTGCTCGCATTCATGTGCATGTGCTTGCTTTGATACTGGATGCATGATTTCTCCAATTTGTGCGCACGGATGGAGGAATAATGGCAGTAGGGTGTTCAGTCACTGAGTGTGTTGCTTTTTCTGTTGAACGTGCTTTAGGACTTGTAGCACTGGCGTAGGCGTGGTCCTCAAGTTTGGATGGACTCACCAATCACACTGCAAAGTCATGCCCATTTTTCTCTTTTTTTACTTTCTGGATGTCTGGATGTCAGTCATTGCTGGGCAAGTGTGATGCGATGTGAACTTGTCACAACTTATTCAACACTGACTTCTACTGAAATCCTGATGTGTTCCATCGAACAGACAGTTAGTGTCGTCCACACCACTGTTTGGTAACATGAGGGAAATGTGGCGCTTCTACTTGACACGCCTGCAAAGACTGGGAAGGCCCCAGCTCCCTATTCCAATGCTACGCCAGTGCTTGTTGTGAGTATGTTCTTGTTAGCAGGATGCATTTAGAGTTGCAGTGGCCCACATGATGGGTACTGTACCATTTGGGATGCACACCTCGTCTAATCCGGAAAATCAGTCCAAGCAAAGATGTTTATTAATGAGTTAAGAGTACAGTAATGTGACATACTTACCAACAAAAACAAGACTACTCCAAAGACAAGTTACAGTGTATGTATGTGTATATATATATATATATATATATATATATATATATATATATATATATATATATATATATATATATATATATATATGTATGTATGTATGTATGTATATGTATGTATGTATGTATGTATGTATGTATGAAATTTGCATACATTATCTACATAGGTGACAGAGATGCCAACAGAAATGTGAACGTCAAAAATATTTACGAGGCTCACAAATAATATTTACTGCGTAAAGTCAAATGAGTCACGAAATTGTGCTATACTAATTGAAGTCAGTCGTGTGATTTGATCACTTGCCTACTTTTCTATGAAGTGAAAAGGCAGCGAGAGCTAGACATACAACCTAAAACAAACGTTCAAGCACCAGTAAATCTTAATCTGTATTGTAGTAGAGTCCCGGATCCCGGTGGAACACTATATTTTGAACGGCTTTGTTCCATCAGTTCTGCACCACCTGTTTTCTACTATAGTGGAGTGCCGCATTTGACATTGAAATCGAGACCTTACCATATACAGTCGAACCTCTCTAATCTGAATTACCTTGGGCGCTTTGTATACCCAGATCCTATTGGGCAGCCTGATCCGAGTTGCGGTTATCTAGTTTCATCAAATGCTCGTATCTGACTATTTTAAATCTCGACTGTCCCATACAGTATCTAGAAGTACATGTAGTCCTAGCCTCGAACTCTAGTCTGGACCAAGTCGATACTAAAATGATTTCGGAAGTATTTATCAGTAGTGTGCTAAATGGTGTCTACCAGCGTAGGATCGTTTTACCTAGATCAACATATCATTTGTAAATGCCATGAGATCTCACGAACAAAGAAGAGACGTCTGCCGTGTTTGCGGCGATATCTTGGTGGACGGCATGAAACCACGACTCTTTGATTCTTTGGCAGACCGCTAGCTAGCCTAACCGCTCGACTAGCGAGACTACCGCTCGACCAGTTGTCAAAGGTGATGGTCTGGCGACGCTGCTGTGCATGTCCTCTCACCGCAAGCTTGAAAATATTGAAGAACTGAAGCTGAAACTAAAACTAAGATGTGTGTGTGCAGACTCTAATCATTGTTCTGGCATGCAGAGTTCAGTCATTGTTCTGGCGTGCACTTAGCCGCCCACGAGGATTTCACACGCGCACAATCAGTGCTAGTGCACTTAGTATAACCAATTATTGCTAAGCCAATCAGAATTTACAACCGAGATTCGGGTTGTAGAAGCTGATTGGCTTAGAAGAGCTATTTCCGAAATCATTTTAGTATCGACTTGGTCCAGACTGGAGTTCGCGCCCTTCGCGCGCTCTCTGGTCTGGAAGTTCGAGGCTAATGTAGTCCTAGCCTCGTACCCAGGCCCTCTTGCGCGCCCGGAGAAGAGGGCCTGGTACACGTTGTATTCGCATGCGCGCATAAATTAGAAGGAAATCGTGGTAATACATGCACGCATGCGGAACCGACGTTGTTTAGAATCTCGAGCCGATAATGTCGCGCGCAGTAAGACCCAATTTGGCAAATGGTGGATGAAGGCAGAGCTTCTGGTTTTGATATGGTGTTGCACTACGCTCTAGGCAAGCTTAAGCTGTGTAATGTAGAGCTGAAGGAGCAGCAGCGTGTTGTCGTAGAGCACATCTACAACGGAAACGACGTCTGCAGCTGGCTTCCTACAGGATACGGTAAATCGCTGTGCTATCAACATACACCGTATAGGGTTGACTGCAAGCTAGAGAAATGTGGTGAAGAAGATTGTGGATATGTCGTCATTGTCGCGATCGTGTCTCCTATAGTATTGCTGATGATAGAACAAGTCAAAGATTACGCGAACGCGGAGTTTCACTTGACCTTGGGTCTAGATCTAGGGCTTCATCACTACTGAACACGGAAGCTGTTTCACTGTCGATTGCGCGCGACATTATCGGCTCGAGATTCTAAACAACGTCGGTTCCGCATGCGTGCATATATTACCACTATTTCCTTCTAATTTATGCGCGCATGCGAATACAACGTGTACCAGGCCCTCTTCTCCGGGCGCGCAAGAGGGCCTGGGTACGAGGCTAATGTAGTCCTAGCCTCGTACCCAGGCCCTCTTGCGCGCCCGGAGAAGAGGGCCTGGTACACGTTGTATTCGCATGCGCGCATAAATTAGAAGGAAATCGTGGTAATACATGCACGCATGCGGAACCGACGTTGTTTAGAATCTCGAGCCGATAATGTCGCGCGCAGTAAGACCCAATTTGGCAAATGGTGGATGAAGGCAGAGCTTCTGGTTTTGATATGGTGTTGCACTACGCTCTAGGCAAGCTTAAGCTGTGTAATGTAGAGCTGAAGGAGAAGCAGCGTGTTGTCGTAGAGCACATCTACAACGGAAACGACGTCTGCAGCTGGCTTCCTACAGGATACGGTAAATCGCTGTGCTATCAACATACACCGTATAGGGTTGACTGCAAGCTAGAGAAATGTGGTGAAGAAGATTGTGGATATGTCGTCATTGTCGCGATCGTGTCTCCTATAGTATTGCTGATGATAGAACAAGTCAAAGATTACGCGAACGCGGAGTTTCACTTGACCTTGGGTCTAGATCTAGGGCTTCATCACTACTGAACACGGAAGCTGTTTCACTGTCGATTGCGCGCGACATTATCGGCTCGAGATTCTAAACAACGTCGGTTCCGCATGCGTGCATATATTACCACTATTTCCTTCTAATTTATGCGCGCATGCGAATACAACGTGTACCAGGCCCTCTTCTCCGGGCGCGCAAGAGGGCCTGGGTACGAGGCTAATGTAGTCCTTGCAGCGGTGTCTTGACATGTGTAGAGATACGTAAATGCGCCAGTGGTCTGGGTGTCCCAGGCAACGTCTGGACCTCCAAGGCTACACGTTTTGTCATTTTTGGTAATCCAAACAACTTCACTAATCCGAACAGGGCTTGGCACAGGCTGTTCAGATTAGCGAGGTTCGACTGTATACATTTGCAGAGATTTTTTGTTCAGCAAGTCTTCGATCTGGCATCAGTTTAGCTAAGTATTACATTTCGGACATGCTCAATATAAGAGACACGCCTATTACAACATACAGAGAAATACTATGTTATCGCCCAACTATGGAACACTAAACGTGTCTCATAATAAAGTCACGTTTCGGTGTTCCTAACATGCCGATTACCATACTCACAAAGCAGGTATATTTCCACACCGTGTAGCTAAGCAAACTTTTGTAATAATTCATTCCCAGTGGTTGAATGTGCCGTGCTCAGTGCAAAGTGTACAGTGTAACAAGACTTAGGCTGTATCATTAAAGCTATCGCACAATAGCATACTCATGCATGCAAACATGACGAAAATATAGTAGCCCCACAAACAGAGGATAGCATAGAGAAGAACCCCATTATTACTATTTGGGATTTCAAGACAGAGAGACGATAAGTTGATGCTGATATATATATATATATATATATATATATATATATATATATATAAACCCACCTACGTGGGTATCTAACACACATTACTCAAAAGAACATGTCTGTACAGTCTAAAGCCAGTCTATGCCATATCATTATATATATATATATATATATATATATATATATATATATATATATATATATATATATATTATTTTATATATATATATATTTTTTATATTTATATTCTTATTGCAGATAACAACTACCCGTCCCCTGCCAAAGTTGGCAAATCCCAAAAGTCAAACTCAGTGTCAAATCGCAAACTAGTGCAAATCATACGTGCGTTAAACTGAAATAAGCGAACTGAAAGCTGTTGCAGTAAGTTACTGACTGCCCTACTAAAACTTATTCTGCTCTTTGCTGTGGTCTTGGACGCGATAACCTTCAAAGTGGCAAGACTGGAAGACGTCCACAAACCAAAAGACTCCACTATTATTGGGTAGAAGTAACCTCCTGCCGCATTGACTTCGCTGTCGTGTCGATGGTTTTTCTCTTCTTCACCAGCCATTGCAGCGGCTCCAGCAGAAATGGCGGATCTAGCGACGTACGCTGGCTGCATGGTGTTTCTTATCGAAACGTCGAAATAACCTGGTCGTCCATCAGCGAAATCTGGATGAAAGATATCGCCAGGGCGGCTATTGCTGTCTGGACCACAACGTTGCTCGAGCTGAGCGCCTTCGTTATCCACCAGTAATGCGTAATATATGATGTCCCTCAGTGCATCGTGGCGTTTAGAACGTAAAGAACCGTGACCACATCCAAGAAGATGATCGCCAAAGCAATCAATTACACGCCCACAGGAACAACGTATTGATTGTGAAGGAGAAATAATCGGAATTCCAAGCCATAGCTTCAGAGCAACTGTAAATTCATGCGGAGCCATGGATAGGCCTAACTTAACGTTTGGAATGGCCCGTAACCATGCTGCAGCATGAACTGACGACTCTGTGTTGAGACGTGCCTTGTCTCGAAGACTGCTTGTGTCTTTAAGGGTGGAGAGCAATGCGTCATCCAGCTGCCTCTGTAATACACGTTGAGACTCACCAGACGAGTTATTAGGATGACCGTCCGCGCCGTAACTAGCCAGAACTTGTCTATAGCGGACAAGGGCGTTTTCTTCACCTGGGATGGATATCGGCGTACAAGGTGATTCGACAAACATTGGTGACGTTGGAACTAACACATGTGTAGGCAACTTCTTGTTCTGGACTAGAAGGCGTGCTGAAAGCTCCCGAGAAGCTTGACAGCTACCAAGAAAAGCGGCAGCCGAAGTTGTAGCTGCCTGTCTCAACCCCAGGCCTCCCATGCGCATTGGTAGAGTAGCTTGCTGCCAAGAAGCATCAGGCACAGAAGTCTTAGTTATAAGTTCTAGAGAACGTCGTGTCCCGGTGTCAAAGCGTGTCCAATGGTGAACGGGCAAGATACTGTAGTGTAAAGATAGGTATGTGGACACGTCACGTGCAATCTTTGTTGCGAGGTCCCGGATGTGCCGAATGAATTCGAATCTTGCTCTTCGCGCTTGTTTCGATAGAAATCGACACACTCCCCGTGTAGCGCTTGCTGCAGAAAACGTGTAGGTTGGATTCGGTGCAAATGCAATCAGAATTTGGAGAGAAACGAAAGCGCTAGAAGAGTAAGTTTCGTTGGCAAGAGATATTGGATTGCTCGAAGCTTTGCGAAGGACGACGATGCATACGGTCTACACGGGAGTAGTGTGGGCGTGTGTTCGAATAAACGGGAATGTGTAGCGGTTGCGTTATCGAGAAATTTTACGCGGGGGTCGACCCCTCGAGAGGGGACCCGGTGCATAATTTTTTTAATTGTTTTACGCAAACCTTCCTCTGTGTGTGCTGAGTGTGCGTGCCGATTTCGGTTGCGA
>NC_085103.1:2803730-2806230 GCF_963422355.1 Corticium candelabrum
TGGTAACATTCATCAACGAATTCTGCACTACGTTACAGTGAGTCGAATTGTTCAGGTATTGATAACAAGAAAGAGGCAAACTTACCATCGAATGCAACATTACTCCAATTCGGAAATAAGCAAGAAGAAATGCCTGAAGACAAAAAAATAAAAATAAACACAAACAGGATATATAAGGTATATGTGTGAGATTTTCATACATAGTCCGAGTCGATACCAATAATGACAACAAAAACTCCAACAAAATATCCAAACACGATGATTATTACATAGCTCACTAACAACATTCCACTGCATGGTAATGCTGTTAAGTCAAACTGAGTCACAAAAGATTCTGGTACAATAATTGGAATGAGGCTTGTGTGGTTTTGCTTGCCTACCTTCATTTGATTTGAAAACACAGTGAGAGCTGAACACACAACCTATAAATAGACATTCAAGCACCAGTAAATCATCATATTGTAGTAGTGCAGGGATTAGTTACCGCACAAATTACTATTGCCCTCAGAATTGATTGCAAACTGCAGACACTAATAAAATCAATTCTATTAATTCACAATCAGACGTTAGATGCCAATGTGATTATATACAATGTATTGACCTTGAAGAAGGTACAAAACACACACACACACACACACACACACACACACACACACACACACACACACACACACACACACACACACACACACACACACACACACACAAGGTAATATCTAAAGACCATTGATGTACACTTTAAGTGACCATTGCCTTGCCGACTCACAGCCACATTGCTAACCTGCTGATGTAACCCCAAAAAACCGATTCTAGAATAGTCTAAAATAGCAAGCAATAACATACATATCACAGTAGAAATCATCATTGCATGATATCACAAATAAATCAGCTTACATAAACAATTAGAAAGATATAATTCAACGGTGCGCATCGTCTAAAAAACAATCATGAACATCACAATTTCAGCGTGGATGCTATTTACACTCACAACTGACCGAATATCAGCAAAGCTCGTCGAAAGTAGACTCGACACTTCCTCTGCTGCCAGTGGTTCTTCCACATCAGGATTGCAACTGAGCTGTGTCATGTCATTTCGAATTCGTTCCCACCAGAGGATGATAAGACCGCTACATAGATATACAGATATATGAGACACGATGACAATGATGGTCGAACCGAATAACAAATCACACTTACAATGCTGTCAAAACTAGCCACACATGGTCATTCATGTATGGCCTCACTGTCATACTACAAAAACATACAAAGGCCTCAGATTGATAGCTCAAGCAGAATCCAGCTAGTACACATCATACAATACAGATACAGTCCTACACTTCTCGACCCACTCGATCGTAAGACCTTGTGGTACCGTGTTTGCACTGGAAACAGAGTGGGTTTCAATGCATGGGCCAACTTTCCTAAAGGATGAGCAAGGTTTGTGAACTGGCTTTAACTGGTGGGCTCACATGAGCTGAAATTTATCACACAAGTGGTTCGAGCCCAAGAAGTCATACATGCACAGAGTGACGTTGGAAGCTCAACACACCATCACAAACCTATCCCGTTCAGAATAGGACGCCAGGCAGACAACTCGCTTGAGCTGAAGACATTAGTCAAGTTGACATTGCAACTTGGGTAGAGGTGTGTGTAATGTTGGACCAAATTAAACTGGCCTGAACAAGGCTCCTCACCTAGCACGCTGCCTGATGTATTGAATGCAGTTCCCTTGAACGTGGGAGGGAAGGAGGAATATCAAGGAAGCTACCAGCTCGCTGCTGTACATATGTACAGTCCAGATAATGCAATATTCTCACAGTCATTTACCGAAGTGTACACTACACAAACAGTGCTAGTTCTAGAATTAGTCTGTAGTCCTCATCAGCAAGTACTAGAGCACTTTCGTCAGCAAACTTAAATGTCATATAACGGTTTCAATAGAGTACTGAGAGACATCTACTGATGTTAACCATTTCCAAATATCATTTTTGTGAAAACTTGACCATTTGAAATGTTATTTGTACGTAACATGTTCAGTGGTAGATCTAGGCATCAGCGCAACGGGCAGGCCCCGTTTTGAAAATGCCACGTGACTAAAGGATTAAATTGCGGATGCGTGTTTTATTATATACAACGTACAATGTGGCACGTTTCCAGCCATGAAAACATTGATTAATGCAATAGCAACGGTTTTGGGCACAGCTATGTAGATTCAGTGTCTCCGATTTCAATAGAGTATGATGACTACTTTAGATGAACACAAGTATGGTACCATAGATTTCCCAAATAGGGCCTATGTACTGTATCATATCAAACTTGTAGTAACTATTAGCGAGTTGACAATGACGTAATTTAGAGTGACGTCATAGTAATGGACAATACAAGCCCCCGTTTCAGAAATCCTGGATTCGCCACTGATGTTTGTTTAAAAATACGAAAGAGCTAAGATAAGCACTCGTAATAATAGATATAGAGGCAATAGTAGTAGCCGTTGTTGCTG
>NC_085103.1:2808730-2856230 GCF_963422355.1 Corticium candelabrum
TTGCGAGTCTTTACAATATACGTACTGTACGCGTCCTATTACTCTATGCATCTTACACACTCCACACAGCGCAGTTTGGATTCCCCGTCTCAGACTCTTCCCACATAAAACGTCATGACCTAGTCGTGGAGATTGACGCCACTTCAGCAATGAAGATTCACCTTCCGTGACATACCGATGTATGTACGGACGGACGGACGCACGAACACGCAGCCCGGTGAGCCAGCTTAAGACCTCTGACTGCAGCGGGCGCATCTCGCACTCTAGGACCAGAGGATGGCGTAGCCTCGACACTAGGCCTCCCTTTGCTTTCGGTGGTCCGACCGCGCGAGGATAGCAACGGGACTGTATCACGTGATGTTCTCTCCGAAAAGCAAAGGGAGACCTAGTAACTCATTATGTCACGTGACAAGCTAGCTTGTCACCTGATCTATTTTGCAAATGATGATTGGTCGCCTGTAAATCACATTTGAGTTACTTCTGATTATTTCCTCTGAGACATGCGGAGATCAGTAAACAATCGCCCACCTCACAGATGTCATTTAGTGTGCTACAACAGCTTGTGTACCGACCCAAGAATATCGTTTGGGCGCGTTTGTAGGTTGCAAACAGTTCCAGTATTCTCCCTACATCGCAGCGAGTGAAGGTATCACTTTAGTCGCGTGCAGCGATTGCTTCTGGAGTAGCTTCAAGCTGACATCAGCCACGTAGAAATTTCACGCGTAGTCGCAATGCCTTTCGATCGATTCCGGGAGCGCAATGATAGTTTAAGACAAAAGCGTGCATGTACAGTAGCCTAATGGGTATTGCGTAGTCTTCTAGTCAACGACAAGAGAGGACAGAGTCTGCGCGTTGTCTTTTTGCGCGCAACATGGCCGTACAGTGTTTGCGCTCGTTCCTTTGCGCTAACTAATTAGACAGTAAGCAGCATCGCAAAGGCCAGCATGCATAGTTACTGACTGTATTTCGCGCCTTTCCGTTCCAACACCGTCGGTATGACGGTCTAGCTGCTGATAACGAAAACACACCTGATCTCTTTTGGCAAGTCTTTAGCAATATGAAACAAACCGACAAAGGGTGGGTTTTCCTAATGACATAATTAGTTAAGTTGTCACGTGACATAATGAGTTACTAGGCGTCCCTTTGCTTTTCGGAGAGAACATCACGTGACATCGTCCCGTTGCTATCCTCGCGCGGTCGGACCACCGAAAGCAAAGGGAGGCCTAGTGTCGAGGCTAAGGATGGCATACAGTGGCTGGTGAACGCACGTCACATCCGCATACCCGGCTAATTGAACAAACAAACTCCGCAGTCCGGGCGAAATCTGACTCGACCGTTCTTCTTCGACGGCCGAACTCGACGATCCGAGAGCGGGGTCGTGTCAATCGGCGCGTTACAGACATCCAGACATCCATCCAGACAGACGGAAGCGTGGGTTGGGGTATGATATTACAGGCAAGAATTTTCTACTCACAGAAAAGTGACGATACAGATAATGGGAACTGCAATGAGAATCTGAACGAAGATAA
Organism: Corticium candelabrum; assembly: GCF_963422355.1. NCBI lineage: Eukaryota > Metazoa > Porifera > Homoscleromorpha > Homosclerophorida > Plakinidae > Corticium > Corticium candelabrum. The sequence continues at coordinate 2,810,260 of NC_085103.1, forward strand.
TAGCGTAGACCTGAAGAGCACACAAAACACCCTATGCCTGTGTCTTCATATCTGACATCACATGACCAAACACTGACCTTACGAATAAATCCTAGAAGAAGCAAAAACACAATTCAGTATTCACGGCTACATTAATTGTCTAGGCATCAGTCTCCTAGAGTAACCTACGTCACTCTTTCATAAATATTCAATGACTGACCCTTTCTAATAACTCTTTGTATAAAACTACGACCATGTCTATCGACTCCATAACCAGGCTCGTCAAATTGCTCCATACTGCAACACAATTGTATAGTAAAGTCGGTTCCAAATAGACGATATTAGGGCGACAGAGCTTTTAGAGCATGCGCAATCTCGAGGGTAACACGCATTTCACCGGATCTCGCTGAATACTAAAAAGTTCACGTTCTCGGGTCTTCTTCTGAACGGTAGATCATCTTGCCGTTGACTAGGCTTTGTAAGTAAGTTCACTACTTACCATTTCGTGCATCTTGTGAGAGACTTTGCCTGTGAAGAGACGCGTAAGAAGTCATTTCTCGAGCACGGCTACTCGAGGGTAAGAGACTGCTGTTCAAGTTGAAGTCGCCTGATTCACATTCTGAACAAATATACGTGGAGTCGTAGCACAGTCTACTCATTGCCTGGTTGTAGTAGAGATGGATTAGTTTTGGCGAGTGAAATTATGCCACCCGGGAACCCATCTAGCTAGGGTGGGTTTAACTTCGTGACCCTGTTCGAGCGTGAAGCATCTTACCTCCAGTTTAGGATTTGAATCTTTCTACTATTAGTAAACTACTTGACGTAGGATTATGAGCTTCATAGCAAGTCGATTGGCTACTTGACGAACATCCGGGCCGGCGAAGCGGTATTTGTATTTGTATTTTTGTATTTTTTCTTTTCTTTTACTACGGAAAACCCTCAACTCAGCGGTCGATCTTCCGGGTACAGTATCAAGAACACATACATGAATATTTACGCTAACATACATACTATACAGTCTAAGCGAAACATTATCTAATAGTTTAGAACACATGAATTTAAATATCATCTACACTGTAACAGAATTTCCGTAGAGGCTGCTTAAAATTAGAGACTTTAGAGACTATTCTTAGCCTACATGGAAGAGAATTCCAGAACTTTTGAGCACGATAAAATGAAGACTGCCGAAGTGCTTCAGTGTTTGGATTAGGCATATGTAGTCCTGATTGAGTAAGACGAGTGTGATAATGATGATTATCAAGTGAGTGATACCGGAAGTTGACACTGCTAGGAGCTAGAGAATGTAGACACCGATGTGTACCTAGGTAGAAAGAGTGTCTGGCCTGATGTGATTGGAGACCAAATTTAGAGAAGACAGAAGACATATTTCCAGTAGTTTCCCGTGGTTTCACGCCAGAAAATACTCTCAAAAACCTTTTTTCGATTCTCTGAATCCGCTTCGCTATGCCCTCAGTGCCATTATTCCATACAACAACGCAATAATCTAGATCAGGCTGAATCACTGATTTCACTATGGCTAGTCGAGAGTGGTGGTCAAGGAGATGATGACAACGATATAAAATACCAATCTTCCTGCCACTTTTCCTAACAACTACATCGAGCTGCGGGCGCCAGTTTAGATTTTTATCAAATATAACACCTAAATATCTTGCCGAGTCTGTTGATTTGAGAGAAGTTTCACCAATCTTGACGGAGTAGTTAGACAGCATCGAACTGTCGCGAAATTTTTTAAATAGCAACCACTCAGACTTTTCATTCAGTGACATCATCTTGTGTTGGTACCAGTTGGAGAGAGAATCGAGATCAAACTGCAAGGTAGAAGTCACTTCATTAAATGATTTCCAGCTTGTATAAAGGCACGCATCGTCCGCAAATAGAATAAGAGAAGACTCTGTGACAGCGGAAAACAGATCCCCGGTATAATAATTGAATAATAATGGTGCAAGCTTAGAACCTTGCGGAACACCTTGTACAACAAACAGAGACTTTTAGAGAGATATCATCTCCAACTTTCACGAATTGTCGGCGGCCGGTAAGATAGTTAGAAAACCAGCGATGAGCAGTGCCATCGACTCCGCCAAGAGACAGCTTACGAAGAAGTAGACGATGATTCACGGTGTCAAATGGTTTTGAACATCAAAGAGCGTGCACGGCTCCCGAACCACGATGATTATCTTTTGCTTCGAGTAGGTCATCCACTAGTATACTGACAGCATCCTGGGTTGATCGACCTTTTCTAAAACCATATTGACATTCTGGTAAAAGCGAGTTCACTTCCAAATGCTGACTAAAATTGTTAAAGGCAAACTGTTCCAAAAGTTTGCAGACAAGTGGCAAAATAGAAATAAGCCGATAGTTCGTTGGATCACTTCGGGCACCCAATTTAAAGACGGGAGTAATTTTGGCGCATTTCCAATCTTCAGGAAGTTCACCAGAAGCCAGCGAGATATTGAAGAGTGCCGTAAGAGAAGGAGCAATGGCAGCTGCACCAATATTGAGATATTTTGCTTCTACTTTATCCCAGCCACTTGCTTTGTTCACTTCAAGTTTTGATAGTAGATTTGCAAACCTCCAGCTGAGTAATAGTCGAGAAATAAGAGAGATTAGTAGATCCTTGGAATTGCTTCTGCGACTGAGAGCTATTAAATTCAGCAGTCTCGATTGTTCCGACGACTGAACTAAATTGTCTGCCAAGAGTTGCTATGGGTGGTAACTGAAGAGAAGAAACTCTATTGCTCTCCGAAATTTGATTGATGGTATTCCAAAACTTTGAAGGACACTTGTGCATAGCAGTTAGCTTTTCCCGAAAGAACTTGGCCTTGGCGTCACGAAGGGCATACTTTACTTCATTACGAAATTCTCTGTAAAGGTTTTGATAGGTTAATCGCTCATCAGTTGTTCTCTTTTGAGAGATTGATACCCTACGGCAATATTCTCGTTTACGGATAAAGTCGATAATAGTGGGCGACATCCAATGTATTGAAGATCGAGATCTTTGACGTCGTTTTTAATAGGGAAATGACGATCCACTACTTGCATGAATATAGACCTTCAGGTATTCAACTGATCATTAATGTCTTCAAACGAGGAAATCCTCGACCAAGGCGCTGTATTTAAGTCATCTAGAAATTTCGTAATACACGTACTACTTTGACGTCGAGAACGATGCAAAACTGGACGAATCATACTTTGTGAGCTTCTGATAGTACAAATGAGATTGTGATCCCTCAATCCACTTGAATCCAAAGATGTAGTTTCGGTAAAAAATAATGGAGCAGTAACTAGGATTACATCAAGAAGTCTGTCTGTCTGTCTGTCTGTCTGTCTGTCTGTCTGTCTCTTCTATAATAGGCCTGTTAGATTGTTGTTCAGATGATTATAGCCTAATTGTGTGTTCTACTGTATCAGGTACGGACACAGTCAGGTAAACACTCATTTATGGAAATTTGACAAAGATTGGAATGTCATTCCAGAAGGTCATCTGCCACTCAGAGACTCGTACTTTGCTCCCGAAAGAGTTATCAATGAGGGTGGTATTGATCCGCTATTACGAGGATTTGTTTACCAAGCAGCACAAGAAATTGATGAAAAGGTATTGTGCAGTGATGCATTGCATGATTACTTGTCTGTCTAGTCTGTCTGTCTATTTGTTTGTTTGTTTGTCTGTCTGTCTGTCTGTCTGTCTGTCTGTCTGTCTGTCTGTCTGTCTGTCTGTCTGTCATATAATATATTTTCATACATGACTACTATTACAAACTATGTTCATGGCTAACAAGCTGTGCTACTGCTTTAAAGCCTTTTCTGGCCATAACTACTAAGCTAATGAATAAAAAACTGTGTAAGGAAGTCATCTATATCTATATTTCTACTGTCTGTCTGTCTGTCTGTCTGTCTGTCTGTCTGTTTATCTATAGTAAAAATTGATCATGTAACGTGACTTCTAGATGGTTGATGACATGCGCAATGTGCTGTTTCCTATTGGTCGTCGTGATGGTTTGAATCTTGATGCTATGAACATTCAGAGAGGCAGAGATCATGGTCTGCCAGACTACAACCGAGCTCGAGATTATCTTGGATTTACACGTGATCGAGTTACAACTTGTTTTGTTGCAACCAAACAGAAAACCTCACACAATAAAACTATTTAGTGTCATTAGCTTACAAGAAGTTCAGTGAGTTGACACACGATCCTGAAATAGTGAAAACATTGTCTGAACTTTACACATTAATTGATGACATGGATTTGTGGGTTGGAAGTCTCCTAGAGAAGAAGAAACCTGGAAGTTCAATTGGAGAGACATTTGAGAAGTCAATGAGCAATTTGTGCTGCAGTTAGTCTGCATATTAATTTATATATTTATTGTTGTGGTTTTGTTTTGATCTGTACAGGCTTTTGCTCACAACGTTTTTGCGTGTACGAGATGGGGATCGTTTCTGGTATGAAGGATATCTGAGTGCTGAGGTGATGCCACATTTTGTAAACTGTTTTGCTTTGTCCACACACACACACACACACACACACACACACACACACACACACACACACACACACACACACACACACACACACACACACACACACACACACACACACACACACACACACACACACACACACACACACACACACACACACACCTGGAACCTGGAATTCCGCCAATACCCACTATGGGCTTCTGCACGCAGAAGAAGTTTTCGCCAGGAAGCGTGTCATTGACTTGTGACAAGTCAATATTCAATGATACCAGGTCTGGTCTTGTTGTATGATATCAACCCATCTGTTCTTTGGACCATGCTTAGGACATTTCATATTATGGAACTTGCTTCTCAGCAACAACTTTTGTGGACGGGAGACGTCCATCCGTTCTAAGTGACCAAAGCCACTGTAATCTGGTTCTCCCTTGGAAGATTTCAAGTTGATGGTATTTCTTATCTTGTTTAGTCTTGTTACACTCAAGATAGATCTAATACAGTGCATATGAAAAGTGGTCAGTCTTTGACTTAATTGGGTGATTTCCCAAGTCTCACAACCATATAATAAAACTGGCATCACTAGTGATTTAAAGACTCGCAGTTTTGTGTTCTTGCTAAATCCTCGGTTTGTGAAAACTCTACGTTTCTAAGAACAAATGTCCTGCTAGCTTTCTGAATACATTCAACAACCTCTGTGTGACGTACAAGCCCTGACTTAGTCACAATGCTGCCCAGAAAGCAAAATTCAGAAACATTCTCCACAACACGACCAGCTATCAAGATGTTTGCTTCTTTAATACCAATGCTCAAGATTTTAGTTTTTCCAGTGATGATTCTCATACCCCATTTCATGCAAGCATCAGTAAAAATAGCTGAGATTCAAGGAAAGCATTCAACATCAGTTGCAACTTACTATTTGACGTACCTATTCGAGCCAAATCATCAGCATATGAAAGCTTTGATCTTATGTGTCCCTTCAGGTTTTACACACGATAGTTCATGAATAGGTCTCCGTCTGTTCTTTAAACCACCCTTAACCTTATCCAGAGTCTCACGCATAATTCTCTCCATAAACAAAAATTGAACAAGATTGGAGACAACACATACCCTTGACGGACACCTGTGGCTACATCAAACTTTGATGAGATTTTCCCCTATTTTGTACAACACAACCTGTACCATGGTGAAGGTCAACAATCATCTAACCACTTCATCTTCTATACCAGAATATTTGAGAATGTTAGTGAGATCGTTTCTTGGTACAGAGTCAAATGCTTTTGGGTGGTCAACAAAACAAAGAAGTAAGTTGGATCTGTGCTCTACAGCCTTCTCGTGACTTGTCGCAGTACCCAAATTTGATCAATTTTTACCTTTTGAGGTCGAAAACCGCATTGCTCTTCTAAAAGCGAAGGTTTTATTACTGATGTTAGCCGACCTAACAAACCATTGGCAAAGATTTTCCCAGGAATACTGAGTAATGATATCCCACGATAGTTATCAAATACCAGACGGTCATTCTTTTTACCCCCCCCCCCCCACACACACACACACACACTTGTAGTTTGAAGACTAGTAAACCAGCTTTAGTAACATACAATGTGTCACACTGTAGGAACAAGCGATGGTACACGAGAATCTGACTCTTTCCAAAATCATTCAATACAACACAGACTTCAAGGATGTACCAGAAAATGTTATGTTTGCATCACAGCTCTGTACTGGTGTTCGTAACCATCAGTGTATTCTCAAACCAGAGAAGCCAACTTGCCCTACTCCAACAGACACGCTATCAGCTGCTGCTGCAACCACAACAGCATCAAGTGTTGAGACGACAAAGCAATAACGGACAAATCAACAACTCAGGCTACTACAACTGCAGCCACAACAACAGTCACTGTGACCGAGTCCCCGTGCTGTTTTCAGAGAGACATCTGCAATTTGAAGAGTGCAAATCTCAGTCAATTGGTTGATGTATTGAGAAGAAATCAGACGACACTGAAGGCTAATGTCAGACAATTAGAAATGGATCTCGATGATGAAAAAGTAATTAATGTTATATGTTAAGTAACTGTGTGTCTATTAGATGGTTATCTTTGTGTCATATGTTTGTTTGTCCACGTTTTCTGTTTGTGTATCTGTCTGTCTGTCAAAGGTATTTTATTCAATAGAACAAAGTACGTACAGATGGAGGCTAAATCCTCTACAACACAATGTTCTCATCAGTCCAATTAACTACACACGTGCTTGCTCCTTTACTAAAAAAAAAGTAAAGGCCAAATGGCCTTGGAAAAACACAAATTAACTAGCATCATCTAAAAGTCTCTCCACTTTCCTGTAGATGACTCGAGCATTGGCTTTTTGTAGCTGAATGGACATGCGCTCCCTCCAATGTGTCTTGAATGAGGAGGCATTTGTTGTTCCATAGGCATCCGTTGATCTACTTGACAAATGCTGTAGGTACATTTCTGCTTGTTGTCCCCATCGACCAAAATGTTCCAAGACTAGTGGGACTGCTGTCACTGTTTCCTTACCAAGAAGTCGTTCTCTGCTATATTTTTCCGTTTTCTTCTGCTCTCTCCTGGATGCTGCAGCACCTTCCGTAGATGCTGATGCTGAAATTACTTCACTGCTCCAGGGATGTGCTAGCGAAATGTCTAAATCTGTGTTGGACCCTGATCTGTCTGTCTGTCTGTCTGTCTGTTTGTCTGTCTGTTTGTGTGTCTGTCTGTTTATCTGTCTGTCTGTCTGTCTGTTTGTGAATCTGTCTGTCTGTCTCTCTATCCGTTTGTCTGTCTGTCTGTTTGTTTGTCTGTCTGTCTGTCTGTCTGTCTATCTGTCTGTCTGTTTGTCTGTCTGTCTGTCTGTCTGTCTGTCTGTCTGTTTGTCTATCTTTCTGTCTGTCTGTCTATCTGTCTGTCTGTTTGTCTGTCTGTCTGTCTGTCTGTCTGTCTGTCATATAATATATTTTCATACATGACTACTATTACAAACTATGTTCATGGCTAACAAGCTGTGCTACTGCTTTAAAGCCTTTTCTGGCCATAACTACTAAGCTAATGAATAAAAAACTGTCTGTCTGTCTGTCTGTCTGTCTGTCTGTCTGTCTGTCTGTCTGTCTGTCTGTCTGTCTGTCTGTCTGTCTGTCTGTCTGTCTGTCTGTCTGTCTCTTTGTTTGATACGCATGTCAGCTGAATTCCATTTTATCTAATTTCAGATGTTACGTCAAGCTAATGTTACTCAACTCAGTCAGCTACAACATCAGTGTACTCTAACTGAGAAAGACCGAGATTATCTCTCAACACTAACAACCAAACAAGCTACAAACATTACTACTTTATCACAACAAGTCTCATTTCTGGAGCAAAATGCCACTTTACTCACTGCATCTCTTACTGTATCAGACGAGACTTTGAAGCAAACACGAGCAACAGCAAAGCAGCAAGTAGGTCGAGACAAATGCTCCAATGATTGTACATAACAGTGAGTTTGGTTAGGCTAATGTTTGTAAGTCTAACGTCGCTTTACTTTCAAATGAAGAGATGACACTCGTTGGTTAAGTGAATGATCTGGAACCATTGGTAAGCAAGGGATTTGTGATATTACAACACACAAGTATATACATAATGCGTTCACACACACACACACACACACACACACACACACACACACACACACTCTCTCTCTCTCTCTCTCTCTCTCTCTCTCTCTCGTCTGATGTTCATTTTCACACGAAGGTCGACTCTCTCAACCAAACTGTCACGAACCTCACGAGTGAAATAAAAAGTTGTGCTGACCAACTGACACAACCCACAGCTCTCATTGCTCCAACTTCACATGCTTCAACAACTCAACCTCCCACCACAGATGCACGAGTCACAACATCACCATCTTCAGCAATACCAACAACAACAGATTCTGTAACCACACCACCTGGCACGCCATGTCTCACTCCAGATTCTGCACCACTTAATCGACTGAAGGAAAACAACACACGATTACAGCAACAGTTGTCGCTTGAGGCAGGCGTAGTGTCTGGCTTGAAACAGCAACTTTCACTGGAGCAAACCAAATCGCTCGGCCTCGTCACCAACGTCAACAAACTTCAAACAAATGTGACTTTTCTTAATCGACTAATACAACGATGTGAAGTATCAAGAAACCAAGCTTTACAAGATCTAACAATCTGCTCGTGTGCAAACACAGCAATCACTGTGCCCTCGACCGAACACAATCAACAAGTTATTATATCCACCATGCAACGAACGATCGACCGACTGAGAGCAGAAAAGAGTGAACTAAACTCCAACTATCAACTCATGCTGACAGAGAATGAGAAGGCAAAGCAAAACATCAGCAAACTGAACGAACAAATCACAACATTACTAATATTAGGTCAAAAGCTACAGTTAGAATCTCGACCTACAGACGACGGCCAGTCATCGTACGATTGGTCGGACCTTCTCGAATGGACTCCAGGAAAGATTGTTGTTGCTGTCGGTGGTGCATTCTTTTTGCTCTTTCTAGTTTTCTTCGCTGTGAGCATCTGCTTTTGTGTAAAGAAGCGTAGTGGCAGCAAGTCGGCGAGGAAGTACGACGTGCAGATGGCAAACATGGCATTTGATTACAGAAATAAGGGATATATGCCAGACAGCGATTATTCTCTCGATTAATTAATTAAGTGAGAAAGTTTGCTTTCTCCATTGTCTGCACAAGAGACGTACTTGTGGCGTGCTATTGTATTGACATGCTGGATATCTACGTAGCTTGCCTCTTCATTCTATTTTTACTAGCAACTTTCAGTTTGTATTGGTCTAGATGACTGTCTGTTCCATATAACTGATTTAATTAATTGATGACACTAAATACTCAAAGTGTATTGAACGTCTCCAATCTACAATATCTGTTACTATACCTGTAAACACATCACAAAACATTTGATTTAATCGTCTGCTTTGAAGATTATTGCACGTGATCATAGATTAATTGGTCACGTGAATTAATACATGAGCATGCGTAGAATGTAGGGGAACGTCACAGGGACTGTTCCCGTCGTTGTAGACTCAGTCGTTGTCAGTTGGTGTGTATGCAGTGAGTACAGCACTATAGAAAAGTTGGCTGTGATGTCGTCACTGTTGCGTAAGTGATGCGCTTCGTTTGGCGCTAATATTTGACGCGCACTCTTCTAGCTATCAGTTCCTCTTGTTTCGTTTGTGAGGTGTTTGTGGGGTGGAGTGTTATTGTTTGTTTGTTGTGTAGAAATGCAAAAGGAATTGTGTGAAGCGGTGAGGAGAGGTGATATTAAGTCAGTAACGCGTCTTTCGAAGATGCTAGTTGATATCAATACACGTAATTCGAATGGGGTATGTGTTGAGTTATAATGTGTGTATTGGACGTTGAAATGAAATGCACGTCGTTTGATCTCAAAATAGAACACTCTTCTGATACAAGCGTGTGAGAATAATAGGAAGGAGATTGTTGAGTTTCTGCTCACTAAATCAGCAGATGTTAATGGGACTGGCACTGTGAGTTGATTGAGTGTGTGAAAGTGTGATGTGTTGTTGATAAGATGATAGATATCAACTAGATGTAACAATCTAATTCAACAATCAACGTTTTCATTTCTTGCTCGTCAAGAGGCAGCAGTATTGACTTGTCAGCCATTGCATGCAGAGATGAATAATCTTGTTGGTTTTTATTTCATTCAACTTGACCATCGTCACTATCACCTAACCCTCGTTTCAATCTAAACATGGTTTCATGTCCCACTATTCTCTACTAACTATGATCATGTTTTAGTGTGAAAGGCAAACTCTCAAGTGTGATGCAGATGTTTAACAAAAGTAGTTTTATTTAACGGGTCATTGATATTAATTTATTAAATTTGTGATGGATGATTATTTTGGGTTACTGTTCATGATCTTGTCCGTATTGCTGTGCTGTCTTGTATAGAGAGATGACGTTAGATGGTCTGTAGAGAGGAAGGTGGGGATTAGTAATTTGATGTTGGAATGAATGGTTGGCTTGATATACATACATGTGCAGACAACACTTTTTATTTTTATCAAGTTTGTGGCTTAACAGAGATGATTATCTTGTGTCAATGATTTAACTGTTTTGGCAAGACAAGGTTTTGTGTCAGTGGGGAGACGATAACCAGAGATTAAGTTCCGACATGATGAAATAGGATTTTTATATTTTAGTTGAGATGTTAGACGTTGTACTTGTACATAAATTTAAAATTGCATACGAGCAAGGAAGGTAGAGATACCCAACATGTCTAAATAGGTTTGCAGTAATTAATTGTTTTGGTTGGTGACTTTTGGTTTAGCATGGAGGGGATAGTGGAATAATGATTATAATAATGCATTCTTGTGTGTGCAGTTTGGAGAGACACCTTTGATAACAGCAGCAATGAAGGGGTTGGACAACATTATTGATATATTATTGAAGACCAAAGATATTAATGTGATAAAGGGAGATAATGTGAGTTTGAGTATTGAGAGGGTCAGTTAATATTGTGGTGTCTGTTGTGTATGTATTAAACATATTTGCGAGTGCAATGCATTCATTTTGCTATTGTTTGTGTTTGTGTGTTGATCATTCTATTGAATGTCTCATTGTGTGTGTTGAATGGAATGTCTGTTGCTTTAATTAATATATTTTAACATAAACACTCTCTCACTATCTTATCAGTTTCTTGTTTACTCAGTGGGGATGGACAGCCATCCATCATGCTGCAAGAAATAATCACGTGACCATTGTAGAGAGACTGGTGTCTTATTCTGTTCCTGTTGATATCAATGATAATGCTGGTCGTACACCACTGTGGTATGCTGCCCGTGACGGTCGTGTGTGTTGTGTTGATGTTCTCCTAAAACTTGGAGCGAGTCCCCAACATGAGAGGTGATGCACTCAATATCCTTCAATCAATAATATTATTAACGTGATGTCATGGTGGGATAGTAAGAGGCAAGGATCACCACTGGAGATTGCCAAGCGATGTGGCCACAGTAATGTGGTTGAGATGATGAAAGAAGTCGTAAGATGTAAGTGAAAGAAACAATTAATTTTTTCTTTTCTTTTCTCTAATTTGTTTTTCATGTTTAAATTATTTTCTAATGTTCTGTTTTTGCATCCATTTGTCTGTCTCTTTTTGTTTTGTCTGTCTGTCTGTCTGTCCATCTATTCATTTGTATGACAGTGAGTTTGTGAATTTAACTGTAATTGAATTGTATGTCATGCAAGGAGGTGATATGAAAGTGTTGTATTGCTTTAGAAATATAATTTTCTGTGTTGACTTTCACAACTCACATTTTAATGTGAAGATGTTAAATGATGTGTCCATACATACATATGTATGGTTGTAATGTGTTTGTCATTTTCACAGCAAAGACACCAAAGAGAGAGGAGGACGTAGCTACAGTGAGGAAACATGAATAAGAAGTGAAGGTTACGTTACTGTATTACATTATTGGTGTTGCAGGTGACGTTACTGAAAAGACAGTTGGCAGAGAAAGACGTGCAATTGCAATCAAAGAGCAAAGAAGTGGCAGAGAAAGACGTGCAATTACAATCAAAGAGCAAAGAAGTGGCAGAGAAAGACTTGCAATTACAATCACAGAACAGGAAGGTGGCATCTTTGGAAGCACGATTGGCAAGAATCATAGACGTAGCTAATGTTGAGAGTGATGAGGTTTGTTCAGTTAGATGGCATTCGTGTTAATGATGATTATCATTGATGTACAGATAGTTGTGTACATGTCAGTCAAAGTTGCTGCATTGTGTTCATACCCAATGGCACGTCAATTTAGTAATAATAAATTAGCATTAACATTATTGATATCATTATTATTAGTGATCAATAAAACGTTTTAGATGACTGATTGACTATGTCATATAGATGAGACAGAATATTTTACTTCTTGATCCCTTTGCATTTTCAGGTTGTGCAAGATGATGTGACAGCAGCCAGAGTTCAATCTACTGCTAGCTCGTTTGCTCAGTCAACAGGTACATACTGATTCTTAGTTTCACATGCTAGAATCACTGGATAAGTGGGTGCATTGTTGTTGTTGTTGTTGTTGTTGTGTGTGTGTGTGTGTGTGTGTGTGTGTGTGTGTGTTTGTGGTGCGATAGCTCAGTTGGTCAGAGAATCACCTTATGAAGTGATTACATCCGGGACCTTGCAGGGTTGCAAGTTCAAGTCACAGTGATGGCGAGCTATGACATAATTTCTTGGGCAAGAAACTTACACTGAGTATAAATGAATACCTGGTCTTTGACTCGGGTGGCAAAGGCCTCCGGCTGCGACAAAGTCCGTCAGCCACTGGTGTCTGGGTGGGACTTCGGGTGCCCACACCACAGTTGGCGTCACAGTCGGTGCTCCTTCGAGCACTTGGCCAGGCTCCAGGAGATTGCTTAGCACGGCCCATAGCTCCTGTGTAGTGCACAGAAACCCAGCCATCTGGCTGGGGGCATTACCATTAACGGCAGCTCCTTATCGATTGCCAGTGTGTGTGTGTGTGTGTGTGTGTGTGTGTGTGTGTGTGTGTGTGTGTGTGTGTGTGTGTGAGTGTGTGTGTGTGTGTGTGTGTGTGTGTGTGTGTGTGTGTGTGTGTGTGTGTGTGTTGCATTATGGCTGCGTGTCTGTCAGTCTCTCTGTTGATTTGCTTCATTTTCCTGTTTAGTCTGCTGATCACTTTATTGTACAAGTTTGTATTTCATTGTAAGGAACGATGTTTGTGTCTTACACTAGAGGATGGTCATAGACGTGATTCGTATTCTCGTCGAGTTCTGCGTGCAATTCAAGGAGTTGGCTCTATCAGATGGTATGCACTCGGTCGTGATTGTGGAGAAAAACCAGATCAGCTGCAGAAATTCACTGTTCTGGTCGACGATTGTGATAAAGTTCAAGCTTTATTTGATGTATTGGCACAGAAAGTAGGAGAGGAACGAGCAGCAGACAAACTGCTGGACGCGTGCAAAATCGTACAAAATCCAATATTTGAGGCAGTAAAAGAAGCGATGGACAAAATGTAATTTGGGAAGATGAAGAAACAAGGGAATGTGTTTTTGTATTGCATATTAATAGTGTTGTCGTAGTTAAATGCTCTCAATTGTGATTTGTTGTCATTTTTAATCCGAACGTAGCAGTCTAGTGATTGTGTAGAAAAGTGAAGACATCGAATGCGTTTGTATGCTTCTGGTCAATACTTACATATCAATACATTAGGTGTCTGTGTGGGTGTGTGTATTGAAATATTAGACACGATCGTCTAGATCTATTACAACGATGCACCAGAACGAAACTTTTCTCGACTCCAAAACTTGCGTGAACCGAGTGGTAGCCAATAGAAGTCAGATAACCAGAAAGGATTGTGGTAGATGTACATGTTTGTGTTGCAAAACATGTTGTACAGGGACTATTTGGTCGCGGGCAATTATCTCGCTTCTATTTGGTTCTCGAAACCGTTTAACTACTGTCTGTTCCCCATAAGCGTGAACTCGGATGTGAGTAATGAAGTAGAGGTCACACCAGGTGTGCTCATTAGAGCACTAAGAGCTGCTCCAGTTGGACAATGTTATACCAATTATCTTAAATGGTTCCAGTTGCTGATCCGTTGGTCTTACAAGATAATTGGATAATAGCCATTGCTCCACCCGTTTGTTTTTAATATGCACAAGTATTATCCTTCAGTTTGGTTTGCAGGAAAGGCTTAGATAATTTGATAAACAGAAATGCCAGACCTAGCGGTTTCTAACGATACCGAGATCATCGCGAAAGTCCACTAAACAGCAGAGATATTGATGATTTTCAAAGTTCACACTTATGGGGAACAGACAGTAGGGCTTATTTGGTTTCGGCCATCTGCAGGGACTATTTGGTCGCGTGGACTATTTGGTTTCGCATTTATTGCGCCTCGAATCGGCACTCTCCAACTCTTACAAATGTATGAGACGGACTCGAACGACGTGGCGATGGCCATGATAATTTTCACGCGTCTCCCAGACGTCTCGATGAGCCGAAATCGAGTGCGACCTGCTTCTTCTTCGTTTGTATTTGGCTTCATATGAATACCGAAGTCATCACGACATTGTCGATCGCAATTTTGCGTGTCTGACGTTTCGTTTTGAGGCAAATCTCGGCTTGTCTGGTAGCGAACGTGTCGATAGCAGGCGGAGTAAGAATCTCTTGTGGGTTACTGTATCAGGATGCCGATGAGTGATGTACGCTGCACGCTGTGGTAGTCCGCTACTGGCTGTGCCCGCGTAACGTAGTATTAATATCAACCCCCTTATATCCCCTTGATTAAAACAAAAACAATTAAAAAAGCTGTCCTGTCTATGGCTTGGCAATCTCCTTCCGTCAATCACTGGCAACTCTTATCTAGGAGTCATTAACTACAACCTGTACTGTTTTAGCTAGAGTTATCTATCTAGGTGGTGTAATCGTCTAAAATACTTGGGGGACTTCACTATTCGACCGCTCTGCGTGGTATGACACGACGACTGGCCGGCTGATTGTTTCCTTATAGATGTGGATTCTGCATTGCGTTGTTCTGAGACTTGAGTCTGGAGAGGGTGTTTTTCCGTAGTGACTTCGTGGGATCGCCTCAGATGTCGACGATTGCGAACGTATGTTCCACCTGTATCTCCATCCACTTTGACCTGATACGATCTTATGCCAACCTTCTTTTGGACGGTGCCTTTCTGCCATGTGGACGATGAGGGGCGTGGTTGGATACGGACAATGTCTCCAGGCTGCAGAGAAAGAAGGTCTGTGGCGCCCTGGTTGTAATAACGGGCTTGCTGAGCTTTGTGGTGTGCTCGCTGGGCCGATTCGTCCGGACATTCACGGGGGACGAGTAGAGATTCCGACATTGGCAATAGACTTTTAGTGCGCCGGTTCATGAGACGCTGTGCCGGACTGGTCGCGAACCCTTGGCTGGGAGTATTTCGGAACTCGAGGAAAGCAAGCCACGGATTGCCCGCTGACTGTCTGGCTTTCGCCATCAGACGCTTGGTAGTTTTACTGCATTCTCCACCTCTCCGTTCGATTGTGCGTAGCGCGGGCTCGAAGTAACATGATCAAAACCCCAGTTCTGGCTGAAACGACTAAGCTCTCCTGAAACAAACTGGGGCCCATTGTCCGACATTACTGTATCCGGTATGCCATGCCGTGCAAAATGCGGTTTCAGTTTCTGGATGATGCTTTGAGAAGTGAGGCTGTCCAACCTGTCTACTTCCCAAAAATTGCTCATGTAGTCAACCGTGACCATATAGTCATACCTGTCAACGACGAAGAGATCGACGGCTGCTTTCGCCCATGGTCGAGATGGGACGGTATGCGGGATGAGAGCCAGTTTCGGCTGAGCTGGATCTACTTCACGACATGTAGCACATCGCTGAATGAACGTCTTTACGTGGTCATTCATTCCGGGCCAGTAGAACAGATCGCGTGCTCGTCGTAGGCTACCATTAATGCCGATGTGAGAAGAATGAAGCGCGGTCATAATTTTCTGACGAATCGCACCAGGGACTATAATTCGCTCTCCGCAAAATAATATGCCGTTTTGTACTCCGATCTCGTCGCGTCAAAGAAAATAAGGTGCCACTGTCCGCGGTACCTGCGTCTTACTTTGTGGCCATCCTTGCATAACGATCTGCTTGACCTCCTGCAGACATTCATCTTGTTCTGTAGCCACCTGAATTTCTCCGCGTCTGGCTTCGGAGATTGCTAGATGCTGGGAGAGATTTACAAATTCAAGCTCTCGCTCGAAAACTGACTGCAACAGATTGATGGATTCACACCCGTTCGTGGAGGGGATATGATTGCTTTGACCCTGTAAATATGCTCGCGACAACGTATCTGCTCCGAACATCTCTTTACCCCGCTTGTACGTGACCGTTATGTCATAACCCTGTAACTGTACTAGCATCCTTTGAAGACGCTTCGGCGCAGAATGGATCGGGTTTTGGACAATCACTTCCAAGGGTTTGTGGTCACTCTCAATCGTCACATGGCGGCCATACGCGTAGTGGTGGAATTTTGTGACTCCGAATACAATGGCCAGCAGTTCTTTCTCTATTTGCACATAGCGTGTTTCAGTGTCTGTTAGCGCGTGCGAAGCATAGGCAACCGGTTGTCCTTGTTGCATAAGAGATTCTCTGACGCGTCGCACTGGAGGGTGACATCCATCTGCGGGTCAAAGTACCTAAGCACGGGTCCTGTGGTTATGGCCGCTTTAATCTGCTGTATAGCGTGATCATGATGGAATGTTCAACAAAATTCCACATCCTTCTTGGTCAATTGTCGAAGCTCGTCGCAGACGCTAGACAGATTGGGTAAAAAACACGCTAAATAATTGACCGTGCCAATTAAACGCTGCACTCCAGCCACATCAGTGGGGTTCTCCATTTTCAGTATAACTTTCAATTTGTCCGGATCAGCCTTCAACCCGTTGGGAGTCAGGATATGACCCATGCATTTGACCTCAGGAAGTCGTAACTTGATTTTGTTTCGATTGAGCCTGATGCCGCGCACTCGACATCGATCCAAAAAACTGGCCAATTTCTTGTCATGATCCTGGCACGCTGTCTCGTGGGTATCGCCTTCACCCACTATCAGCACGTCATCCGCAATCGTGTATACTCCTGGTAGGTCATTGATGGCTGATTGGAGGCGGCGTTGGAAAAGTTCCGGTGCTGGGCTGATGCCGAAGGGCACTCTTTTCCATCGAAACCAACCAAATGGCGTTCCAAAGGTTGTGAGAAGACTTGATTCATGATCTAATGCGATATGCCAAAACCCATTCTGTAAGTCACATACGGTATACACCTTAGCCTTGGAGAGCTGGGGTATCAGATCCTCTATCGTTGGCATAGGATAATGGCTACGTTTGAGTGCTCTGTTGAGGGGCTTAGGATCCAGGCAGATGCGCAGGGTGCCGTTGGGCTTGCGCACCACGACTAGACTGGATATCCAATCTGTAGGTCCCTCAACCGGCTCTAGCACTCCCAAACTCGCCAGACGCTTCAGCTCCGCTTCCAGATGTTGCCTAAGTGCAATGGGAACCTTTCGCGTGGGTATTTACACCGGAGTTACTGAGTCCTCAATGTTGAGATAAAATGGTTCCCCCAGACATCCCAAAGAGCCATCAAACACGACTTTATACGCCTGTAGGAGATCAAGTATTTGAACGGGCTTTTCACTAATGTTCTGACCAGACATGTGAGTATTTGTACTGTCAACGTTGTCCTGACACCGAGCTTGAAGGGTTGCCGCCATAATGTTCTCGTGGTGTATCCTCGCAAGATCCATCTGTTGTATCGACCTAGCTCCCAAAAGTGATGTGGAAGCATCGTCCGCAACAACAAAGTTGTCTTTGTATTTTCTATCTGTTTTTGGGTTGTTCATATTGACCAAACACTTGCCCAATGGTCTTAGTTGACTCCGGTTGTAGAGCATTTGGTTTGTCTTCTCAAGGACCAATGTGGGTACCAAATCTTGTCGTCGAATAACATTGCATGATGCACCCAAATCCAGTTGGAACCGCACTCGTTGGCCTTCCACTTCCATGTATTCAAACAGCTGTTTTGGGAAAACTGAGTGCTGCAATGCATTAATCTCTTCCGTTAGTGTTAGGGTCATCAGGTGTTCTGATTCCACATCACTCTCCTGCTCAGTCCAGTTGACTGTGGTCCTTTTCATGCTTCGACACACCCCAGCATAGTGATTCTTCTTTCCACATGCTGTGCATTCGTGGCCATAAGCTTGGCATTTTCCTTTCACATGTTGTTGCTCACAGTATCCACATGTTTTCTTGCTTGCCTTTGGTTTTGCTTGTGGCATTGATGTGCGCCTGGCCGACTGGCGCATTGCGTGTACCTCTTCATGACCACCCATAACCTTCGATTGCTGTGCAGATCGCTTTGCTGCTCGACATATATCAATACAGACGGACAGGCTCAGGTCCTTTTGTTCCAGCAAAGACTTGCGTAAGGACTCCTTTGTGATTCCACAGACAGTTTGGTCCCGGATCATATCCTCTGACATTGCCTGGAAATTGTAGGTCTTGACAAGAGTGCGAAGGGTTAGTAAGTACTGCTCAAAAGTCTCTCCTTGTCCTTGCGTTCTGGTTCTGAAAACAAACCGCTCATACCTAACATTCATTGCGCCAATGAAATGTTGCTCCATTTTTGACAAGACCGCGGCCAGGCTGCGTCTGTCTGCCTCGTTATTGAAACTTAATGCGTTATACACCTCCACAGCAGCCTCCCCCAGGCACATGATGAACGTCGCTAGTTGGTATTCGTCAGATTGTTTGTATATCCGGGACACCGTGGCATAAGCATCCCACATTTGGCGCCAAGTGTGCCAGTTGCGCGCTCCGTCGCCCTCGAAGCATAAAGGCCTGGGCGTTGTCAACACTCCTTGCATCAGTACCGTGCTTACCTGATTGGGCGCTGTTCGGGATGCGGCATCTCTGTCAGACTCCTCGTCACGCTTGGGTTGCTTCTCAAGCCCTTTGACGTTTTCTTCAGCCATGGAAACGACCCACTCCTGACACCATGTATCAGGATGTCGATGGGTGATGTACACTGCACACTGTGGTAGTCCGCTACAGGCTGTGCCCGCGTAACGTAGTATTCATATCAACTCCCTTACAAAGAGGTGTGGTGTTTCAAGCCTTGTGGTTATACGTAGGCACGCCCTAGAAAACCCCACAAAGCACCTCTAAATCTGACAGGGTTTTCTGTCGGATTCCCTGTGTAGAGAAAGCAGCTGTAGTTAGACGACGTTCAAAACTGTGAGCCCGTTCAAAAAACTTTCAATTCGCTACACCGTAGTCTTGATAATGTCTGTGGTCGTCACTAATCTTGGTCGAGACTCATTTTACAGCGATCACCGTCGTGTGATCCCGATATGGGGTCCCGTCTCAATGTAGCCATCAATCGGTGCCGAATTGTGTGTTTAGCTCTAGGAAACTGTTGTAACTGTAAGCGATGCGTTCTAAACGTCGCCTTGGTGGGTTTAGTTGTCGCACAGAACGCTTACCTGTCCACACCCACGCTCACCCTAACTCAGCCCAAAAAGAAAATCACACCCGCTGCTACACCGGTACCGCTCAGACTCATAACCAGTCTCGCCCTTCGTCATTCCTGGATGTTCAATCCTCGCTGAGAATTGAACATCCGGGAAATATGCATGTGCATGGACAGTCTATGCATGACAGCAATGCACAACAGTGAACAAAAGACTACAGCTAGTACTGTACTGTACCTTCACTTCATGAGCATTTGAGCATGTAGTAGAGTGCAACAGTTACACAGCATTCATGGCTATGAGTACAGGCGTGGATCCAGGCAGCTCCGGATCCAGGAATTTTGAAAAGAGGGGTTCACCGTTAGCAGTTACTTATAGCATTACTAATTTTCTCTTTTCTAATGAAATTATATAAAATTATTGAACCACGCCTATTGGAAAAGAGGGTTTTAAACCCCCTTATCCCCCCTCTGGATCCGGCCCTGTTCAGGGATGGTGCACCCAATCCAGTGGGCGTGTCTTGCAAAATTTCAATAAAATTCTATAAAGAAGATTCTAGAGAATATATAGTAACGTAGACAGCACTTTCTAAGGGTTGCAGCATTTCAGGTTTAACCCTAGTGACCAATGTTTTAATTAAATATGCAGCTGAAAAGGTTCATGAAGCTCCACCGTACCGTTGGTGACTGTGTGCCGCCCTTAACTAACTTGTTGTTTTACGTGGTACTCAAGAGGAACCACATAAATGTTATAAATTATCAGAGACAGTAGAAGAGTAGTATAAAAGAACTACTGTCATTCCGTTTCTGGATCACTTCCTTGGTCAAATAGAGTAACTGTTTGCACTAAAATGTTGTTGAGACCGTATAATTTCTTTAGTTTGTGCAATTGCGCAGGGAAAGATTTTATGAATCGCAGAAGAAGTCAGTGCTTGTACTAAGCCTTGTCTCTCGATCTAGCTATGTGTACAGACCTTTTGGAAACGACAATCAGAAGAGCTTGGAGTGTTTTACCAGGCAGATCTGCCTATGTAGTCCTGTAACTTTGGACGAGGAACTGGCATGTTGGAAAATTAAATGGCAGGTTTCTGAAATAGAAAACTTGCCCTCAACTTCGCAGCAAGCTCTACCCTAGCAGCCTGCACTGATATACAGTATTTTCCAATTGTAAATACTCTTTTGAGAATTACTTGCATGCACACAAACAACATTTAACTAGTATAGTTGTGAGAGGATCAAGCATCAGTGGACTACGACGATTTCGAACTTACATGCATTTCACAATGGGACAGACAAGACGTAACGGTCTCGCCTAGCTACACTTTCACTATGCCATAGAACTAGACTATGATCAATTCATCTATGATTTTTCTAGAAAACATCCCAACGGATGGAATTCAATCCATATTCTAGACTTAGATGGCTAATTGGCAGCTTAGTGCGTAGTGCCGTTTCGAAGGTGAGAAGAGGTATCACACACACACACACACACACACACACACACACACACACACACACACACACACACACACACACACACACACACGATTTGTTTAAGGCCGCACCGAAAAATTGTCAGCTTGGGGTAACCCGCCCGCCCGTGTTTGGAGGGCCGCTGGTAATTTTTTTGCGCACGCGCATACCAAGTAATAAAATGTCTTCTGTTGCTCTGTGCGTATCCGTGTCCGAGGGAGCACGCGTTTTGAGAGATGGCAAGATTCTTCGTGTGTCTGGGAACTGTAGACTTCGTGAGGTATTGCAAGAGATTGGAGTAGGTGATCGGGTGGACGATGTACATAGCGTGCGAACTGCGATCACAGACACTTCCTCCAAACAAGACGCGGAGTTAGATGATGAGGTGCAGCTCCATGCCGAGTTTAAGCGTCGATACGTGTCAAACGTCGATAGTAAAACCATATCATAGATATCAAAAAATTAAAAATTAAAAAAAATTAAAAAAATTAAAAATCTGCCCGCCTGTCTTTTTCCGCTGCATGTTACTCCAATCAGACAATTTTTTCGGTGCAGCCTAATGTAAATTTTATTTTATTGCTATTAATCGTGCACCGCCATCTTGGGGCTGTGGATCCGCGCGAGCTTGAGCTATCGACTGACTTAGTGACTACGGTACAGATAGAATTGACTGAAAGGAAAATTTGTAGCCATCGACGTTGTATCAATCCATACTAAAGCAATACGTGTTAATGCTCTCTATATCTTCATGGTTGGACGCTGCAACTAGATGATACACCAGCACGTGCAAACAGATTAGGGCATGAATGCCTTGCGTGCGCATTAAGAACGACACGTGGCAATCACGCACGCTACGTGGTAACGCCTACCCGACAAAATCAATCCAAACCAGTAGCGGCGGAGCTGAGGGAAGAGGGGCAAACTCCCCCTCGCCGATCAACAACTGCGAAAATAATTTTGAAAGAAAAATAGTTGAATTTTCGTACGCTAGTGTCTGATAGTGGTCGACAATTCACAGGAAACATTTTTAGAAACTTCGATTATGGCACGTACAGAACAAAATCAAACATGTTACGCAACAGCTAGGTGCTTCGTAGTTATCATCCTGGTAACTATAGTATCTAGCTATATTGTAGTGCACGATGTAATAGCGGGTGTTGGGCATGCGTAGTGTTGTCGTGCAAGCAGTGGACGTTGATCTAACAGTTACTTTATAACGTTATACCCATTTCACTGGTGACAGACGTGGGATGAGCAACGAGCACGTCGAAGTGGAGCCATCTCCATCTCAAGCAAACAGCAGCACAGTTTCGGACAAACGACTCCCGGCGGTGCTGCCGGATTGTTTCACAGGCGACCCTGATCTGCGATGGCGTGATTTGCTAGACGACTTTGAGCTGCACGCGGAGGTCAATGAGTGGGACGATATACAACGGCGACAATATCTTGCTCTACGGCTAGAGGGCTATCCGCGTGGACTTTTCAGGTCACGTAACGCCGAGGAGAAATCTCTGTATGATTCGTTGAAATCGGCTCTAACCTCTCATTTTGAACGTCTGGACCAATCGGAGCTTTACTGCACGGAGTTCAGGGCAAGAACCAAGAGGGACGGGAGCAACTTCTCGAGTTCGCCATGGCACTTCGCACATTGGCTTTCCGAGTTTTTCCAAAATGGCGCCTGCACAAAGAGATCTGCTGTCGCGCGATCAATTCATCGATGGCCTGACTGAGGATGACTTCCGCATACGCGTTCGTCATGCAAAGCCAAAGTTGTTGGACGATGCAGTCAAGGCCGTCCTCGAATTAGAAGCAATCAATAGGTTGGAAGCCAAACGCCGTACGGAGGAACGGGCAGCGAAGTCGTCCTCAGCAATTCCAGGAGTCAGTTTTCATGAACAGCTAGTCATGACGATGAAGGAGATAACCGCCGCCTTGCGGGAAGTCTCCTGGGACAAGCCTCGCGACTACCGTGCAACCAGAGGACGAGGGCAGCGAGGCAACGAAGGCAAAGGGCTAGCCAGCGGACTTCGTAGGACTGTGGAGTGCTGGAGATGTGGGGGGATTGGTCACTACCGATCGCAGTGCCCTTCTTTTGAGGTTGTAGCAGATCGTAAACGTAGCAAATGGAATACACTAATACCACAGTATTCAGGTGTCCATGTTGATTGTGATAGACAACCGCCAACTGCAGTAGTAGGAACAATCACGTCAACTGATATTCACGTGGTGTATGTAGAGGCTAAAATTGCCGGACAGCAAGTACGATGTTTAATGGATACAGGAGCGGGTGTTTCTATTCTACCCGAGTCCCTCGCCACCACCCTGTCGTTGACTTCATCGTCTTTAACTCTGGAAATGGCTACCGGTGAGCATTTGCCTGTAACGGATCCGGAAGAGGTCCGTTTACCCGTGAAGCTTGGATACTTGGAAACAAAACACCGATTATTTGTTGCTACCGTGTCTGTAGGTGTGATACCAGGAGTTGACTTCTTGACACTGAATGCAATTATTGATGTACTGTTTAGTGAGCACTGTTTGCATTGGCAAGGCCGTTTGATACCGATTCAAGGACAGACTAAAAGTACATCTCGAACACAGGGTTACCGCGTCGCCTTACTAGACGATATTACCCTTACGCTGGACCAGCGAGAAGTGATTGTACTAGGAGCCTTGATTGGAGAACACGGAGAGATAATATGCGAAAGTAACGACTGCTTGTTCGAGCCTATCCACAAACTTGGAAAAAAGTTAGGGTTACTTGCAACTCCGGCAGTAGTTAATGGTCGTTTGGGTAAAATACCTGTCCGCATTTTGAACGTGGCGGGCACCGTCAAGCTGTATGGTGGGAAGACGTTCGACCGCGTTTGCGTCGACGCTGATCTCAGTGGCGTTACAACCCTACAGCCTTCACAAACTACGAACTGCTCAGTATCGAAAACGACAGCATTTTGCTCTACGCGCAAGGTTATCGACTGGAGTCAGTTCGACTGGTCACAAAGTGAGCCGACGTCAGCCCAACAGGCAGCACTTCGAATTTTGTTGGACCGATATTTCGACCTATTCTCTACAGGGCTATCCGACTTTGGACGTACCCATGTAACCCGCCATCATATTGCCACAGGCGACCATCATCCCCTGCGACAACGACCGTATCGACAACCATTTAGTCTTTGTCAGGAAGCTGAACACCAAGTACAGAGCATGCTAGAAAACGATATCATCAAACCATTTTCTAGCCAATGGTCGTCACCGGTCCTTTTGGTACCCAAAAAGATGGAAGTTTTCGGTTTTGCATTGACTTTCGCAGTCTCAACGATGTCACCGTAAAAGACGCATACCATATTCCACGAGTAGATGATACATTAGCAGCTCTCGGCGATGCGCAGTTTTTCTCGACGTTAGATCTCGCCGGTGGTTATTGGCAAGTCGAATTAGACGCCGAGTCTCAGCCTAAAACTGCGTTCACTACACATTCCGGTCACTACGAGTTTCAAGTTATGCCTTTGGGTCTATGTAATACGCCATCTACATTCCAACGCCTCGTGGAACTAATGCAGCGAGGACTAACCTGGGACGCGTGTCTGATTTACTTAGATGATATTATCATATTCTCTAGCACCTTTGAGCAGCATCTCGTTCGACTCCAACTGGTTTTAGACCGTCTCAGACAAGCTGGCTTGAAGCTCTCTCCCATTAAATGCCATTTTGCGAAAACGCAAGTGAATTATCTTGGACATCAGGCTTCGAAGTTTGGTATTTCGACTGATCCGTCAACGTTGGCAAAAGTTCTCAACTGGTCAACACCCAAGACCGTTAAAGAGGTCAAGGCGTTTCTCGGCATTGCCAGTTATTACCGACGTTTTATCGACAAATTCGCTGATGTTGCTAGTCCGCTCAACAAACTAACACGAAAAGAGGTGACTTTCAGTGGACGACAGAAGCAGCAACGGCATTTGCCCAGTTGAAACATCTTCTTTGTCAAGCTCCAGTTCTCGCCTATCCCAACTTTGCATTACGTTTTCGGCTGAAACCGGACGCTAGCGATTTCGCAGTTGGTGCCATTTTATCTCAAGTCCAAAACGGAGCTGAACGCCCTATTGCTTACGCTAGCTGTCAACTAAACTCTGCAGAAAGCAACTATCCAGCCATTGAAAAAGAAGCCCTGGCAATCGTTTGGGGCATTGCTCATTTCCGGCCACACCTCTATGGACGTTCATTTCTAGTTATCACGGACCATCAGCCATTGACGTTTCTGCGATCTCTCAAAGAACGAAATGGCCGTCTCGCCAGCTGGGTGAATGAACTGAGCCAATACGACTTCAAAGTCCGCGACAAAAGCGGAATGGAGCACACGAATGCTGAAGCCTCGTCACGACGGCCCCATTCTTGTGAGGATACGAAGCAGCCTGTAAGTCTTTGTCACCCTGATATTGTTGTATGCCAAAACATCAGCATTGCTCCTAGTTAAACGAACGCGGAGCTAGCCAACCTCCAGCGCCAAGATCCGATACTGCGACGGGTAATCGACAAGTTAGTGACCAGTAACGTCTGCCCACCTCCAAGCGGACTATGGCATTCCGTCGCCTTGCGATATCGACAAATATGGAGCCAACTAGTGATACAGGACGACGTACTTTGTAGACTTTGTAGCCCGGGACCGCGACAGGGGCCAGCTACAACTAAAATACTTTCAACTTCTGTCGTCCACGACGTGTTACAACAACTTCATGACGATTCCTTTAGTGGTCACTTGAGTATAGACAAAACAGCAGATTGGGTGAGAGAAAGGTTTTATTGGCACAATTACTCGAAAGACGCTGTTGAATATATATAAAATTGTGACAACTGCAACGCTACCGTAAGCCCAATCGTTCCGAACGAGCAAACCTTCAGTCTATCGCAGTGGGCAGACCATTGAAATGGTAGACATGAATATTCTGGAACTGCCGGTGACACAACGCGGCAACAAATACGTCTTGCTGGTTTCTGACTATTTTACTCGCTAACAGGAAGCTGTTCCTTTGAAAGATCAGAAGGCCGAAACCGTCCCCCGAGCGCTTGTAGAAGAGGTTGTGAGTCGTCACGACGTACCTGCTATACTGCTTTCCGATCATTGTCCAAGCTTTGAGAGTGCACTAATCAAAGAGCTATGCGATTGCTTGGGAATTGCTAAGGTGCGCACTACTCCGGGTCATGCTCAATGTGACGGTATAGTCAAACGTCTGAATCGCAGACTCATCGGCATGCTTACTAAATACTGCAGCAATAGTCCAAACGATTGGGATTTGTGGCTGTCTCCATTGTTGGGTGCGAACCGATTAGCAAACAGGCATCGACTGGTTACTCTCCGTTTGAGCTAGTGTACGGGCGTTCCCCTCAGGTTGCCTGCAGACTCTTGTTTTGACACTTCTCAAACTCCACCCGAAGATCATCAGTCTTTTTATGACCGGTTTGCAGAACCGCCAGATACTTGCTCGAGAAATAGTGGAAGCTTATCTAGTTGCAGCACAGGAGGCGCAGAGGCGTAACTACACTCACGACCCAGTCATAGGTACACCCCTGGAGACAAAGTATATCTTTTTACACCTCCGACGGGACGTAATCGAAAACTCACTTGCCCTTGGACCGGTCCTTTCAAAATTATGACTCGACGTGGGGAGACTGGCTACACGATTCAACCAATGAGAGGAGGTCGTCGAAAAGTAGTACACTATAACCGGCTAAAACCATGCTATCAACGAGCGTCAAAAGAAAATTCAGAGACAATTAAAAGCCCGGCTGACGTTCCCAACAACAATCAGGAAGATTCAACAGCACAAACAAGGTTACAAGCCGTTCCACCCCCGTTGCACACCAAAACGACCTTAGAGCAAGGACGTCCCTACTCAAAGGAGACGGAACAACTAGCAGATGTTGAAGCGACATCAGAACCGACACATAATCAACCAGAGGAACTAGTCCCTAACCACCACTTGACGAATTCGAACTTCACACGTATTGCAATGTACGTCAAGCCCAGGACAGATTGCCTGAAGACTCCATGGACATAAGACCTAGACGGACTACAAGACCACCAAATTACTTAAGTGACTATGTAGTAGGCTACAACATTAGGGAGGGCGTAGGTTAGTGTATGATGTAATAGGTGTTGGGCATGCGTAGTGTTGTCGTGCTAGCAGTGGACGTTGCTCTAACAGTCACCCTATAACGCTATACTTATTACAATATAGTCAGTTGGCAGAAAGATTGGTGCAAACCTTCAAGAAAGTCATGAACGCTGATCAGTCGGATTCAAACGCAACTCAAGTTGGATAGATTTCTAGTTGCCTATCAATTAGGTGGCATCACAAAAACAATAGAGCTACTAAATTAATTAAATAAAGTCCATCAGAATTGATGTTTGGTCATGCATGCAAACAATAAAAGCCAGACTAGATTTATAACAACATAATTTGCAAACTTCTCAGGGGCAAGCGACGTCAACATGAACAGGAACAACTGTGATGGATCGACGTATAATTACTGCACCAAAATGGTTCACCGGCTCAATAGACGATATTCGAGGGGTGGAGCTTCTAGACTATGCGCAATCTCGATGGTAACACGCACCTTTAGCCGATCTTGCTGTACGCAAAGTCCACGTTTCCGGGTCTGCTTCTGAACCGTAGATCATCTTGCCGTTGACTAGGCTTTGTAAGTAAGTTCACTACTTACCATTTCGTGCATCTTGTGAGAGACTTTGCCTGTCTAGAGACGCGTAGGAAGCCATTTCTTGAGTACGGCTTCTCAAGAGTAAGAGACTGCTGTTCAAGCTGAAGTCGCCTGATTCACACTCTGAACAGATGTACGTGGAGTGAAAGCACAGATTACTCATTGCCTAGAGATGAATTAGTTTTGGCGAGTGAAATCATGCCACCTGGAAACCCATTTCAGGTAACCAAACATGTAGGCGTTCCGCGTTGTTTCTGGGCAGTCTAGCTTGCTTCTGTATATATGTGATTGGCCAAGCTGTAGTTCTTACTGTGATAACTTGCACTCGCTAGGTACACTGACGCGGATAAGAGCACAGTACACTGACTCTGTAGTCTGTTTACAATTAGCACTGCCAGTCTACAAGTGCCAGCAACAGTTATGTCTAAAGTAACACAACACATACGCACTATTCCATAGCTGTAATGTCTAAATCAGAAAGCAGAGGCTGTTCTACCTCATCTGCAGTTGATCAAGACATGTGTATAGTAAGTTATCTCAAAATTGAAGATGTCAGTTGTCAAAAATGTCACTAAGGCGCTGAAGCTGATGGTTTACGTCCGATAATTGAACAGCAAGCAAATGAAATAGTGGAACTTCTAAACAAGATTAGAGTTCTCGAGTAAGACCTTGTATCTGCAGAATCTGGGTTGCAAGGAAAGGCATTCTCATGATAAAATCAAGACTTACTGAGGTTTTGTGTAGAGATGTGCTTGATACAGTGTGGAGTTCGACTGAAAGCAGCCAAGACAATTTTTCTGTATAGCAAACAAAGAATCAGGCCAAGGTACATCAAGTGATGTGTAAGCTCATGAGCTCACCGCCTTCCATGACGAGTTGGATAGGCTAGACAAACTTTTGCTGACTCTAGTTCGACAAGATACATAGTTTCACAGTTCCACAGTTCAAGTAGTTCGCTAGATGGGGGAAAAGTAGTCCTAGTTTCAGCCACAAAGACAGTGAGTGCGTCACGTTTCGGTTACACCGAATGGGTTCCCCTACCACACAATCTTCATCTGACAAAACTTCCATCACTAAGCAATGAGTAGTCTGTCTTTCCACTCCACGTACATCTGTTCAGAGTGTGAATCAGGCGACTTCAGCTTGAACAGCAGTCTCTTACCCTTGAGAAGCCGTACTCAAGAAATGGCTTCCTACGCGTCTCTACGCAGGCAAAGTCTGTCACAAGATGCACGAAATGGTAAGCAGTGAACTTACTTACAAAGCCTAGTCAACGGCAAGATGATCTACGGTTCAGAAGCAGACTCGGAAACGTGGACTTTCTGTACAGCGAGATCGGCTACAGGTGCGTGTTACCCTCGAGATTGCGCATGCTGTAGGAGCTCCACCCCCACCCCCGAATATCGTCTATCACTCAGCGCCTGACCCCTAGGCAGTTACTGGGCGCATTTCTTTTTAGCTAGCTAGTAGATCATCCGGTTGAGCTCACGCAAACTCCACAAACTAATCCAGTGGGACGGTGGATTAGTTTGTGCATAGAGTTTGGATGGATTAGGCAGTGCATGGAGACTAGAGAAATGCGCCATAAGTTTCGCGTTCACAAAACGTCACATTAACCGAAATAATACGTAAACCTTCCTTGTGACAAAGAACATTACAGAACCATGCAGGTCCATTCACTGAACTGGAGACAACTGCATGCCTTCAGGACGGCAGGACGACCACAGCTGCTACCACATCTCGAACAGAACCAGGAACAAGCTACAAAACCTCAGACAAGAACAGAGTACAATGTCCACAATGCAAAAAGACATATTCCACAGCTACTAGCTTATATCTCAAAATGCAACAAGATAAGAACTTGTTGTACAAAACATCCATGTGCTAAATTTGCGTTAGCTTCTATCTACTAGAGACTTCCTCGCATTGAAGGTTAATTAATTAAGGCATGTTGAGTTGAAGACAAAACTGAAGAAAGAGTTCATTATTCCGAAGGTACGATCGTGACTTCATTGTTTCGTGACTTAGAAAATCATCGATAGCTTCACACGTTCTTTCAGGAGTAAACTTGAGTGTCTTTTCACGCCTTAAAACCACATTCTTTGCATCAAGTTGTTGGTCTATTAGAGTAAAGGAGAACTTGCAGTGCTGCTGATAATCTATAGGAAGCTTGT
Source organism: Corticium candelabrum (assembly GCF_963422355.1). Lineage (NCBI taxonomy): Eukaryota > Metazoa > Porifera > Homoscleromorpha > Homosclerophorida > Plakinidae > Corticium > Corticium candelabrum. Next base: position 2,840,136 of record NC_085103.1, read on the forward strand.
CATCATAATTTCCCTTAGACACCCAAACATCAATAGAGACATGAGATTCCCTATGAAAGCGACGTCCACCTGGATAAAGCTTAAGACACAAACAGTACCCTTGCGGTCCGCTGTAAAATGGCTCTGACACTATGCACCAGTTGGGATAAACGAGTGATTTGCGCGTCTTTTCTGACCAATTGGTTATATTCCACTCAAACACGCAAATATCAGATTGAGAAACGGGCTTTCCAATCTCCTTGGTAATAAATGATTTTAAATTCTCAAGTTCACATTCTCGTTTAGCAAGACTAACTCTTGTGGCTACAAGTAATGCCTTGGAATTGGACTGTTGATCCATCATACGACTAAGATGAAATATAAAATCATTTTGTAAATGCATTGTCAATTCTCTTTTAGTGCCAATAAACGGACAACCTGCTTCACTAAATTGACATTCTAGTGGACATCCAGGACATGTCCCTTCAAGACTGACATGTTGATTTACCTCTTTTCTAGGCACTTTTTCTTCACAATATTCACATTCGACTGGATACATCTCACATTGTCCAAAGTGATCTTCCAAAAATTTGAATGTCACTATGGTTTTACAGTAGTCACAATCGACATTCCTGTTGTTACAATTTTCCTGCATATGATTTTCCATATCTTTTCTCATCAAAATTTCTCCGCATCCATTTTTGCATGTTTCTTCAACAAAACCACAAGTCTGGTTGTGTGTGTCTCTGTCTTTTAGCTCTCCTTTCCATCCACATCCCTTTTCTTGTTGATCACAGTAGATCTTCAGATTCATTATTTCTCTTCTATCGTAGTTGTCTGGGTAGAATTCCGATTCATCCTGTTCCACTCTACACAAAGGACACACAATGCTCCCGCGCCTTAGCAAAGGCCTCACACAACCGTTACAAAACAAATGGCCACATTTACTTATCACTGGTTCTCTCAATGCCAAAATACATATCGGACATGTGTATCTGTCCGATAATTCATCTACAAATCGAGCATTAAACCCTCCAGCAGCCATCTTCAGAACGTTTTTTAGTCTCCCGTATGCGTATAGGACGGTAGTCTCGCGTAGCCAGACCCCCCGCCGCGGCCTCCCCGGCGAAATGGGGTCTGGTGTACGGCCTTTGATGTCGCTGTGTGCCGCGTAGCCAGAAATCGGCTATCTAAAGACCGGATTTAGTTTCTTAAACGCTTCACTAAAGACGAGACTGGTATGCACGCAGTGCAATCCTATCTCAATTAGCTTCTCTTGTTTCGTAGAGAACAACTCGAAGACTAGAGCTAGAGTCGTTGCTGTTTGTGAAATCTGCATGTCTACAGCAGCGATTAAACGCGGCCGCGGGGACGTTGACGTCGACAGGCATCGATTTCATGCAGCCATGATCGACGTCGTACGATCTAGCGTTGTGCGCTCTTGTCACAACGGAGACTGAATGCAAACGTACTCGGTGCTGTTTGCTGTTTGCTGTTTCTTGACGTCTAAAGCGACCGCATACAGTCCGGAGTGAGCGATGTCTGGAAGGGCTTGGAGCTGCATGACGTCATCGAAACAAGATGAGTTGTCTTTCTGTGTTTAGGTAATCATTTCATGTGTTTTGTGCTTTGCTTTGGTGAACACATACAGTAGCAACCAGGAAGAGACCACGTTGACAGAAATGCTGGACGTCCCAAGGTGGTACAGATTCGATGTATTGTTTGGAAGAGCTAGATATTACGCGTGTTCCTGCAGCGTAACTTCCAGAGTATGTGGAGCTCCAGGGAGACTACTTCCATCCAACTGTTTTCTCTTGCTCAACAAAGTGATAGCATCTGGTTGTTTCACCAAACACAAAAGCACGTCGACATGTCAGACAGTTATGTTTCATTGCATGATTTATGATCATGCATGCAGCGCTACATGATCTAGAATTTTAGACAGTTATTACAACATGCAGTTATTTATTTCACTGGAAGGTCAAAGGTACAGCAGTTACCACAGTCACAACTAAGTGCACAAACATCACAACAACCACATCCTTTTCCTGCACTGTCTTCACTACCAGCAAATAGAAAATCAGCAAATAAGCACTTCCTACAACAAGTTGTAAAATTTTGTCCATACTTTTTCATCGAGGATGAAACTGTCCTGTGCAGATGTCCATATACAAGCAGTGCAGTTGCTGTCAAGCCATCTCTTCCAGCTCGCCCAGTCTCTTGGACATAATCTTCAATGAGTCTTGGAGGACTCCAATGAACAATCCACCTAATGTTGGGAATGTCAACACCCATCCCAAATGCTGTTGTGGCTATCAGAACTCTCAATGTGCTGTCTACTTTACTAAATGACATCAAAAATTTTTCTTTCACCTCACTGTGGAGGCACTCGAATACATATCAACTAGATGAAATTCTTGCAAATCAATACAATCTGATGGAAATGTATAGTGGGATCCCAACTTTGATCTGAGTAGAAGATACAGTGACCAACTGTTGTCTATTTAGTACAAAGATTTAGTAAAAAAACTCTAGACTAGCTATATATGGACTACCGTATATGTATATCTATGAATAAATACATGATGATCATGCAGTATACGCATGCAGTGTTGATCGTTACGTAAAGGTTACTCAGGGCCAGGCAGATACTGTATCATATAATGTAAGTAGTAGAGACTTGCGTGTTCCACAGATTGACATGCAGTGTCAGAAGTGAAGTCTGCAACCCAAGCTGCTTCCGTTCATATTACTCCAATCACAACGTGGTCTCTTCCTGGTTGCTACTGTATGTGTTCATCAAAGCAAAGCACAAAACACATGAAATGATTACCCAAACACAGAAAGACAGCTCATCTTGTTTCGATGACGTCATGCAGCTCCAAAGGCCTGTCCACACTAGACCAGAATGGATCGCGATCCGATCGGGATCCGATCGGGATAGCGAGCGTCCACACTGCACTTTGAAAACGATACCTCCGCCTCATTTCGCTATCACGTGACTGATGACCGATGTGTATGTGTGGTTTCTTTGCTTGTAGAAAGCGTTGATACAGCGACGTAAGGTGAGCGAGAACAAAGACGAGTGAGGAGTGTTAGATGTTCCGACTACACGCGTAGCGTACGTGAAGGTAACGCCCACTATTTCTAATTGGATTCAACCGATCGCGATCGGATCGCGATCGAATCCACCTCGCGATGTGGATCGGACGGATCGCGATCCGATCGCGATCGAGTTGCAAGTGTGGACAGCGTTGCGGTTGGATCGCGATCCAGTTGCCAGTGTGGACAGGCCTCAAGCCCTTCCAGACATCGCTCACTCCGGACTGTATGCGGTCGCTTTAGACGTCAAAAAACAGCAAACAGCAAACAGGACCGAGTACGTTTGCATTCAGTCTCCGTTGTGACAAGAGCGCACAACGCTAGATCGTACGACGTCGATCATGGCTGCATGAAATCGATGCCTGTCGACGTCAACGTCCCCGCGGCCGCGTTTAATCGCTGCTGTAGACATGCAGATTTCACAAACAGCAACGACTCTAGCTCTAGTCTTCGAGTTGTTCTCTACGAAACAAGAGAAGCTATTGAGATAGGATTGCACTGCGTGCATACCAGTCTCGTCTTTAGTGAAGCGTTTAAGAAACTAAATCCGGTCTTTAGATAGCCGATTTCTGGCTACGCGGCACACAGCGACATCAAAGGCCGTACACCAGACCCCATTTCGCCGGGGAGGCCGCGGCGGAAAGGGGTCTGGCTACGCGAGACTAATAGGACGGCATGAGAGACACGTAGACTAAAACCGGTAACAGACAATCTGGGAATGACGAAGGCGGGGAGAGACTGGCTCGAGTCTAGAATTGCAGGACAGTACACGGCTCGGATCAATGGTACAATACGCACCCCCAGCTAAATGGGGTGCGTATTCTTCTAGCCTCTATGATACAACGCGCACCCTACTATTTACATACCAGCAAAAACAAGAGTGATCTAATATATAAAGCTCAAATTGTCTGTGTGTGTGTGTGTGTGTGTGCATGTTCGCGTTTGGCGGCCACGTCTTTTGTCCGTTCGCAACCGAAATCGGCAAGCACACTCGGCACGCACAGGCGATGGTTTGTGTAAAAAAATTAAAAAAATTATGCACCGGGTCCCCTTTCGAGAGGTTGACCCCCGCGTAAAATTTCTCGATGACGCAAACGCTACACATTCCCGTTCATTCGAACACACGCCCACACCAGTCCTGTGTAGACCGTATGCATCGTCGTCCTTCGCAAAGCTTCGACACATTCCCGTTCATTCGAACACACGTCCACACCAGTCCTGTGTAGACCGTATGCATCGTCGTTCTTCGCAAAGCTTCGAGCGATCGAATATCTCTTGCCGACGAAACTTACTCTTCTAGCGCTTTCGTTTCTCTCCAAATTCTGATTGCATTTGCACCGAATCCAACCTACACGTTTTCTGCAGCAAGCGCTACACGGGGAGTGTGTCGATTTCGATCGAAACAAGGGCGAAGAGCAAGATTCGAATTCATTCAGCATATCCGGGACCTCGCAACAAAGATTGCACGTGACGTGTCCACAGACCTATCCTTACACTACAGTATCTTGCCCGTGTACGAAGGACGGGCCATGGATCCTAGTATACAATATATCCTGCACACGCCTACTTTATGAAACATTACACTCTTGTCCGCGCGCGCAGAGTCTAGAGTATGAGCATATTTCTTGTTGTGCAAAGTTTACAGAATTACAAAGTAGCTAGGCTATGCTGGAACGGTTCAACTAAACTACAAACTCTACCTAACTCTACTGAGTCAAGAAATGGTAGGAATGTCATTGAGGTTACCGCGGTATCGGGTATCGCGCTGCTAAGTCAACAACGTTGTTTTGTAAAGCTTGCTGCCTGGTTTTGCCATACCTCTCCCTCCACATAAACTCGTCGGACTGCTGATCTACTACATAAACCTGAACGGACTACTGATCAACCTGCAATTTGGCGCGACAATCTACAGAATTGCTTATTATCCCGGATAAGGGTGTACTAATAAAGTAGGAGTGTACAGGATATATTGTATATCACTTTTGTTTGCTGGTACGTAAATAGCTTGCTAGCTAGCTAGGGTGCGCGTTGTATCATAGAGGCTAGAAGAATACGCACCCCATTTAGCTGGGGGTGCGTATTGTACCATTGATCCCACGGCTCTGAGAGAGCGTCTGGGAGCGACTATACTTTAGCCTCGCACCTGTAGTGTATTGCACGTCTACTTACTACTGGTTGTTAGTAAAAGGGCGTAGCCCATAGCTATTTAGCCTAGGACTGTTTTGATTACATGACACTTGCGCGTCCGTTGTTGTGTTTAGCCGCGTCCCCAGACTCACGTGAGCCTGGCAGTGTCCGGTTCCCGTATAAGACTTTCAGCCTCCCGTGCTACGTCTATCAGTGCGACGTTAGAAACTGCCAGGCCAAAGTTTCACCTCTCTTGCAAAAAGTCAAACACCTGGTCATCAAGCTGTACACTTAATGGTTCACGTCCGTCGTGAATCTTTCTTGCTTTCTTTCCTTTCGGAGTTGCTTCGTGTCGCTTTAGCTCTTTGTTCTTTGCATTCCAGTCCCTCACACACTTCCTGTCAATGCTAAGTTGGTTGGCAGTTTTTGACACCACCGAGCCATTGCCTCGATGCCATTCAACAACGCTGATCTTGTATTCAACAGTGAATCTATGATGTCTGTTGGGCATAGCTGCCTAGAACACGTTGCCAAATTCGTAGGCAATTAAAGAAGCTAGTCTGTATAGAAAGCGTCAATTAGCACCGATTAAAGAACAAAAAGGTGTGAAAATCGTAGGACCTGGACTAAAGGTGGGGATGGGACTTTACTGGCCTGGGGTATTAATCACGTCTGTACGGTATTGATATGTGTTAAGACATATTTTCAAGAGATATCATGTTTATGGACAGAAAGACACAGACAAACACACAGACACAGACAAACACACAAACAGACACACAAACAGACACACAAACAGACACACAGACATATGCTCACACAGACACACAGAGACAGACACACAGACTGACACAAAGGCAGACAGACAGACAAACAGACACATAGACAGACACATAGAGAGACAAACAGACAAACAGACACACAGACAGACACACAGACAGACACACAGACACATACGCAGACAAACAGGCTCCAGACCATCTCCAGACTCCATACGCAGACCGTCTCCAGAAAGCACAACTTTAACGATTCCTTGTGAAACGAAAATACCAAAGTATCAAAATCACATGATCCATTTTAGCCGCGAGACGAATTTATATTCAAGGCATGCATTTTAGAAAACTGATGATTGTGTATTTCCATAGACACTAAAATGTATTTTCTATAGCAAAAATTCTAAAACTTGAACTTGAAGACTTGAACCTGATCAAACAACTCTGTGACCATGCACCATGCCCAACCATGCACCATGCCCGACCCCAGGAAAGTGAAGGTGATCAAAAATGCCGACCAGACTTTTTTTGATGCCATGCATACTTTCTCGCCTTGGATTTGTCCTGAACTCTCTGCATGCCAACCATGCATGCAGTTACAGCAAAGCAGCTAAACTTGAAACCAGTGAAATGATGTCTAATAGGACTAGAGGAAAGAATTTTGATTTGTTGCGTTGCTGATCCAGACTCTTGCAAGGTTGCTCTGTGTGATTGCTGCGTTTCTCGTAGCCGGCGCCTCCTTATCAGTCTTTAATTAAAGAAATTTAGATGTTTCAAGGGCAAATGAGTTGAATGTGGTGTTGTCGACGTACTGAGTTTGTGTCATGTCAAATCTGGCATCTGTAGAGAACATTCTCATATCTATATTTGAGCATCAGAAGTACAACTTCTTTGTGAAACGAAAATACCAAAGTGTCAAAACTACGACAATGGTTGCTACAGGATCACATGATCCATGACTCTTTTATCTTCCTGCTACATATGACCATGCACAAAACTTAAATTTTGTATTACAGTTAACTAATATGTGTACATACAAATAGTCATAGTAATTTCAGTTGTTGCCGCCACCACCACCCAGTAGAGCAAGTATGTACAGAAACAGCAGTACAATGTCGAGATAAAGATTGAGAGCTGCAAATATATATTCTTCGGGAGAGAGAGCGTATTTGTGTTTGCCACCAATCATCAGTTGAGTATCAAACACCAGATACTAGTAAAAAGAAACTACAGTAAGCATGCAGACATCAAATACACTAAAAGTAAAACACACACACACAATAGTTATGAGATATTTGGAAAGCATTGGTACAACATTCCTGCCTTGAAATGGCATGCATGTCAATACAGTCAGCATAAAAAAGCAAGTACAATGACAACCACATGCAGACAGGCATAACACAATGCAACATGTGCCAAGGCCAATCTTGTTCAGTTACGAGTGCAATTCACATTGCAGATAACTTTGAAAACTGCTAGTATGTCATTATGGTAACATTTTCGTCGATGAATTCTGCACTACGATGCAGTGAGTCAAATCGTTGTTAGAGTATTAATTGAATTAAGAATACAGGAAAGTGGGACTTACCAACGAAAACAACATTGCTCCAATTCCGGCATAAACAAGATACAATATCTGCAAAAAAGACAAAAACTCATAAACACAATCAGGATGAGTATGTGTGAGACTTTCATACATTGCCCACGTAGACAACAAAGATGCCAGCAAAAATTCCAAACACCACAAATATTATGAGGCTCACAAACAACATTCCACCGCATGTTGTGAAGTCAAACTGAGTCACAAAAATTCTGGTAAATAATTTAAACAGGAGGCTTGTGTGATTTCGCTTGCCTACCTTTGTTTGAAATGAAAACACGGTGAGAGCTAGACACACAACCTATAATAAACATTCAAGCATCAGTAAATTTTCATGTTGTAGTAGTGTAGGGATTCGTTACCGCACAAATTCCCATTGCCATCAGAACTGATTGCCAACTGTAGAAACTAGTACAAACAATATAATTAATTCACAATCAGAAGTTATACACCAATGTGACTATATGAACTACTCCTTTAACCTTAGAGAAGATATGGTAATTGTCACAACATACACATGTGCATGCACACACTTTCATTCATTGTCATGTGCAGAAGTTTTGCACATGAAGAGATTTCAGTGAAAGCCCGGTTGTGCAGACCGTACACTCACTCTCACGAAACCGAGTTCCTGCTGACACACACACACACACACACACACACACACACACACACACACACACACTGTGACACACACACACACACACACACACACACACACACACACTGTGACACACACACACACACACACACACACACACACACACACACGTGCATGCACACACACACACACACACACACACACACACACACACACACACACATTGCATGCACGTGCATGCATACAGACACACACACGCACGTGCGTGCACGTGTGCATGCATGCACACACGCACGCATGCACGAGTGTGCACACACACACACACACACACACACACACACACACACACACACACACACACACACACACAGCACACACTAGGCAATAATAAAAATAGTTGGTGTGCACTTAAGTGACCTCACAGCTGCATTGCTAACCTGCTGATGTAACCCAAAACAAACGATTCCAAAATAGTCTGAAATAGCAAGCAATGACATACACATCACAGTTGAAATCACGATTGATATCATAACTTACAAAGGCAATTAGAAAAATGTAATTCCACGGTAGACGTCGTCTACAAGACAATCATGAACATCACAGTTTTGGCGTGAATGCAATTGACACTCATAACTGACCGAATTTCAACAAAGCAAGCCAGAAGAATAATAAAGAAAATGGTAAGACCGCTACACAGATATACAGATATATAGAACATCGTGATGGTTGAGCAGTATAACAGTGACGCTCACAATGCTGTCCAGAATACCCACACATGGTCATTCACGTATGTCTTCACTGGTGTACTATAAAAACATAGAAAGACCTGAGTTTGATATTGCAAATAGCTCAAATAGAATCCATTACATCATATAATAGAGACAGACATTGCTAGTGTAAAGTACACAAAAGAGGGTTAGTCTAGATTTTAGTCTGTATTACCGGTACTTATCGGAGCAGCAAACTTGCCACAACATTTTCGTTAGAGTATTGACACATCTACTAATGTTATCCATTTTCAAATACTAATTCTATGAAAACTCGACCATTTGAAATATGTAACTGTTATTTGTATTGTAAACACGTTATTTCTGTTAGTCATTTCTAATGCCTCCTGTCTATCTCTTCTCTGCATTTATGCTAGATTGTGTGAAGCTATACATTAGAAAAGCCACAATCTTAAGAAACGTTTAGAAGACAGTCTGAAAGAGTCTGAGCACTCGTAATAATAGAGATAGCTGCAAAAATAGTAGTAGCTGTTGCTGCATAGCAAAACAAGCTAAAACAGCCATGCAACCTCTTCTCTTCTGCTTTCATCTTTCGGCTAGAAGAGGTCATGTGATTCTTTTCGTACCAGAAGACCGGTAGAGAAATGTGTTTATGAACTTATATGTGAGAGAAGAGTTCAGCTAAACAACTACATGCACAAAGCAAAGATTGCTGGACCTCCAAAATTGGGAAGGCCGACTGCTGGTGTTATAACTTTATGAGACCTTTTCTATTGTTTAAAATGTCACACCTACTAATATTGGGGCCATATGGCCTCCCCAGGCCCATGAGTAGTGACACTAACGCACAAACCACAATACATGAACACACACAAATGGACAATGGACAAATGTCAAGCCCTCCACATCATTCATGAATGACGTCAACCCTAAGGTTAGTTGCGGAGATAGCTCCCCCTGCCTCTAGAGACAGGGCCTCCATGCGCTACGTGGAGGCTTAGGGCCAGCGCTACAATCCACCTGGAGCTTGACCAGAGTCATCCAGGGGCACTGACTATGGCACAGCTTTGGGACTGGACACCAAGGCCCACAAGTACGCGTCTGCTGCATGATGTTACTTCCAAGCCAGCGATCATGTCCACTCTAGTCAATGACCAGGTACTCATTTATACTCCTGAGTTGAGAGAAGCAATTGCGTGTAAGCTTCTTGCTTAAGGAAATTATGCCATAGCTCGCCATCAGTGACTTGAACCTGCAACCCTGTAAGGTCTTGGATGTTTTCATTCTCCAAATGCATTCTCTAACCAACTGAGCTATTGCGTGCACGCACACACACACACACACACACACACACACACACACACATACACACACACACACACACACACACATGTCATGTTATCATATATATATATATATATATATATATATATATATATATATATATATATATATATATATATATATATGTTTATATATGTTGTAAATAATATGACAATGACCTAGACCTATATTACCAATAAATATACATTTACAATATGCAAGAGTTTTCTACTCACACAAAAGTGACGAAACAGATAATGGCAATTGTGATAAGAATTTGAACGAAGAGAATAGCGTAGACCTGAAGAGTACACGAGACACCCTACTAGTAGTCTCTTCATCTGACATCACGTGACCAAAAACTGACCTTACGAATAAACGCTAAAAAGAAGCAAAAAACACATAATTCATGCGGCTTATTATTAGCTTGTTTTTTTCAGCAATTATTTGTCTAGGCGTCAGTTTTCTCTAATCTACTACGTCACTCTCTGGTTTCCATAGAGATAATGACTAACCCATTCTAATAGCTCTTTCTGTAAAGTCACGACCATGTCTATCGACTCCATGATAACCAGGCTCGTCAAATTCCTTCATATTGCACACAATTATGAATAATTGTAAAGTTGGCACCTTTGCAAGGTTTAGCGCGCGCTAGAAGACTGATATGTCTGAGTCTTTTTAATTAATTAATTAATTAATGCAACCAATGAGAAAGGATTCAAGTCTACAGGCAGACAGAATCCATACTAATACAACTTGAAAGACGACCCTCTGTCTTGTTGTACACTGTACAATCAATGTATTGATTTAATTCCTTCAACCTGTTCATTTTTCTCAAAATGTCAGAGAAATGACAATCCGTAACTATTGTTTATAGTCACACTCTGAGCAGCACTAAAATCAATTGAGAAACTACGTCAGTTCTAATAGATTCATTAAAATCTCATCTAGGCACGCAATAACAGCATTTCTATTGATTGCTACATTGTCATCTCTCATCACTCAACGACGACCACCAACAAGAGCAAGAATCATCAGAAAGAGATTGATGATGTCCAAGTAAAGGTTCAGAGCAGCAAACACATACTCTTCAGGAGAAATAGAGTAGCGATGCTTGCCTCCCATCATCAGTTGAGTGTCAAACACAATATACTAGAAATTGTAAGCACAAACATTAATTAAGTCGCTGTAGCTTTGTGATGTAGCTTTGTGCAAGTACATCAGTGTGTGTGTGTGTGTGTGTGTGTGTGTGTGTGTGTGTGTGTGTGTGTGTGTGTGTGTGTGTATGTGTGTGTGTGTGTGTGTGTGTGTGTGTGTGTGTGTGTGTCTGTCTGTCTGTCTGTGTGTCTGTCTGTTAAATTCTTAACATTTTACTATAATACATTTGATACTAAGTAATCTCAACGCAAACAGTCTCTATGACCTAATTACAAGCTAAAACAAAAGCATGCATAACTATCCAACCAAACTGAAACCACAAGGCATAAAGTGCCCTGAGGTACAATTTAAGGAAAAACTAAGTGGCAATCAAGGCAACGGTTTTATTGTCTCTGGACAGTGCAGATATCTTCAACAGGACTCTCGCATTACATTTTGGAGTTGTATTGAGAATTATTTTCTCCAAGTAGTAACAAACTCTGCTTCAGTTGGCTTGCCAACCTCATCAGCTGATTTCTTAGCTAACTTCTGAAGAAACCGCTGTCCTTCAACACCCCAGGTGCCGTAATGTTCGATGACTAGTGGGATGGCTATAGCAGTTGCAGGTATTAGTTCCTTCCTATATTTCTCCTTTTCTTCTCATCCTCTATGCTGCCACTGCTCCATCAACCACCGAGGATTTGGGGGAAATGCCTGTACTCCATGGGTGAGCCAGAGAAACATATAGATCAAGATAGTGACCTGAATCAGAGTCAAAAAGACCATGTCTGATCTGTTGTCAGAATTGGTGTATCGATTGCTTGGTTCTCTGCGATGGTGGATGCGAAGTTCTCGGAAGCAGTCAGACCATACAGATGCCAAACATTCGTGAGACCACACAGGTCCACCTCCTGTTTTACACGTTAACAAGTAATAGCTGCTATCATTGATGGAAGCACCACGGTTGCATGTTGTTGACCAATTGAAATGGACAATCCCAACTACAAGAAGGACGCTAAGCGAAACTCGCAGTTATTGAGTGTGAACACTTCCTGAGTTGGAATTGCATTTAACCAGGCACCTGTGCCCTTGCCTCTTGAGGAACGGAAGCAGGCGGCATCTCTCATAGTTGGTGCATTTTCAAGTAAACTTTCTGCCTTGGATTTGTCAAGTGTAGAAGATAATTGTCGTTGAATTTTATTAGCATTTAGCAAATAGTCAAACATGTGTTTCCCAGATGGTAATGATTTAGTCAAGGCCATTCTGTCTGTCTGTTTGTCTGTCTGTCTGTCTGTCTGTCTGTCTGTCTGTCTGTCTGTCCATTTGTCTGTGCATGTTTGGGTTTGTGAGCATGTGTGTATGCATCTGAGAGCCGACAGCTTACCAAGCCAAAGATAAGTGCTCCAAAAGATGCATACACAAGATTAAGAATTTCCAGCTACAAGAAAGCATCTCAGACAACAATACATATATGAATGTCACTGACACTTACATTCTTCTGTGTTGCAAAGATTGCAGCAAATATTCCAAACAGTAACAGTACGATGAGTGACACGAATAGAAATCCACTGCATACAGTAAAATCAATCTAAAACAGAAATCATCAACAACACCTTCGTTGTTAATTTCCTCAGCAATTAGATTCAATTAATTAATTAATACCAATAAAAAACTAAATATGTTTTTATGCATTTAAATGCTTTAATATCAACGAATGTTGCCAACCTTTGTGTTGAGTGCAAAGATACTCAGAGCAATAGTAATAGCCTGGATATGAAACAGAATGTATGTGTATATTGACTTTGCAAATTCCGTCTGATCAACTCATACTGCACAAAGTCCAATTGCTGTGCAAACTGCTTCACGAGCGTACATGCTGTAAAACAAACATTCAGTTGATCTATTAGAAACATAGACGTTAGTGTAAGTGTAGTACCTGGAAACAACACCGACTGCTACAGATTGTGCTACGGTCTAAAACATAAGTAAAATACTTATACGATAATATAGCACTATAGATTGGATGTATATGATACATGCATCCATGCATAGATACATAAATACAATAAATATTACATACAGATATTACATACATACTGTGCATAAATTTCAAATTTCTACTGTGACAATATCATTAAAGTGTAGCCGGAGTAAAGCCACAACTATCACATCTAAAATATTAATTAATTAATGTAACTTAAACTTAAAGTTCGAGTTTTGAAGTAGTCAATATCAATTAAGACTCACAAATAGGAGAAGGCACACATAATTCCAAGGCACAGTTCTCCTACACAATGAAATGAAAACTTCAAGAATTCATTATCATGAGCAAACAATACCTTAGGTTTGTTGCACAAACTAAAACAATAATCAAGATGAATGCCACAGCTCTAAAGAAATAACAAGGTCAATTACAAGTAAGAAAACAAAATCCTATACATAAACACATGCATACATATACACGTATGCACACGCCTGTGCGCAGGCATGCACACACACACACACACACACACACACACACACACACACACGTGCGCGCACACACACACACACACACACACACACACACACACACACACACACTTACATAGATGTATACAATACCCATGGGTGATCCACTACATAGTCATGAATGCCATCACTATAACAAACACAATATTATCTGCCAACAATAAACACATCCTGTATATACACACTACACAAACGGCTACATGCAATACCATCACTACCGTCCCATAAAATTGATTATCAGTTCAACCAAAACTAACACAGAATTAATCAATATCAATATGACTGCTAACTTAGACTAGCGGCGTTCCTTCATCACCAAATGTCTAATCAATATTATAGATCACAAAAATTCATGATTTAATTAATTAAGATATATAAGTTCGTACATGTAGCTGAACATCAGCACCACAGCCGTTGTGATAACCAGCTGCACACCCAGTATGGCATAGACCTAGAATACACAATACAATAGGATTTATTTAATTAATCAAAAATTAAAGTTATTTAACCAACACTTACTTTTCGAATGAATGCTGCAAGAGGAATCAGTAGTGCAGATAATAGTAATAGAGAACAGGTTATAGACAGCAATGACTTCAATGTTGTGTTGTGTGTGTGTGTGTGTGTGTGTGTGTGTGTGTGTGTGTGTGTGTGTGTGTGTGTGTGTGTGTGTGTGTGTGTGTGTGTGTGTGTGTGTGTGTGTGTGTGTGTCAGTGTCATGAGTGATACAAACAGTCAAATATGAAGTTTCAGCTCAGACCACACAGACACTAATCGTTTGCCTAGCATTCACCCATTCGTAGTGATCGTTCCGAAAATTCCAAATGGTCATAGTCGCTGTCCATGTCCGTGGGCAACCAACAGCGACAACAGGAAAACTGGAACGCAATATACGGGATATCTTAGTATACGGGACTAGTTTCAACACGTTTGTAAAGCTCGGGGAATCGTGCAATTTCTCTGCAATCTCGGCTCTGTTGCACTCGCATTTGTTAACGTCCATTGTCTTAGAAGGTGCAGACTACTACAATCATGTCCTATGATGCAGTTGCAACAGTAGACGACAAGTTACCAGACGAACTCCAAAAAGGTATCAACAACAGAGCACATCACACTCAATACCATCTACTCTACACATTCACTACAACATCTTGTCGATACTAGAGAATGATTCTGATTCGGACGACGATGACGACGATGATTCAGGAGATGAAGCTGGAGATGGGTTTCCAGATGGTGAGCCTTCACAGAGTCTGACAGGAGAGGAAAGCACGAGTAAAGCGAAACAGAGTCGCAGTGAGAAGAAGGCCCGTAAAGCCATGTCTAAGTTGGGTCTGCGGCCGTTGTCGGGCATCAACAGAGTGACCATTCGCAAGGCAAAGAACATCCTCTTCGTCATAAAGAATCCCGATGTCTACAAGAGTCCGGGATCGGACACTTATGTTGTGTTTGGAGAAGCGAAGGTTAGATTTACTAAAACAGCAAAGTTGTTACTTGTTGTGGTTGTGACGTACGGGGAAATTATTTGCCGAGGGTGTATACTACCCCAAATGCATACACACTTTGAATGATTATCTGTCTGGATCTGTGTCTGGATCAGAGCGGCCATCAGTTCGAACACTTGCAATAACTCAAAATGTTCTACACTTGTCTTCTTGGATTATAAAATCTAGATGTATTTAATTTATTAATGGAATTCTTTCCAGAGTCCAAAAATAATTTAGAATTTTGCGAATCCTATTTCTTGAGGTCTTGTGCAATATTAGTCATTTATTGATTTGTTATTAGTTTATTTATTCTTTCAAACTGATTCAATTATCTAAACATTTCCAGTTGGCATCTTGAGCTGCACACTTCCGTCTAGCGATCATTTTTGATGATGTTTCATGTGCACATGCAAAAACCAAAAGCCTGAACAACCGACAATTTTGAGACCAAAATATTTTTTTGTTATCCTATTATTTTTCAAAGGCAAAATTTTCAAAGAGATTATTACTTGAAAAACATTAGGAGCAATAGTGTAGTTTTTGGTTGAGAAAGTAGGTGCTCAATAGTTTCTTTTAATGAGAAAGTAGGTCTTGGAAAGTGAGTCTGAGTGAGTTATTTAATTAACTACATGTGTATTAGGACAGGAGGACATAACCCAGCTTGCACAAGACTGATTTTTCTGTATTGTGTGGTTTGACTCATGGAGTGGATGTTCCTGTGTCACAC
>NC_085103.1:2858730-2898730 GCF_963422355.1 Corticium candelabrum
TTTAACTGGCGCATTCGGATAACTGGCATCCTACTGTATGTGTAGTATAACAAACAAATGGGATGATGAATCCTTATCTATTATCACAAGAGTGGCTACTAAGTAGAGGAGTGAATAGTGTATGGTGTTGGCATTTGTTTGATATGAAAGGAAAGTGTGGTGGACAGACTGGTTATGGCACTGCACGAGAATCCAAAACATAATTCAGTTGGTCTTAACCCTGCCATTCCGTTATGTTAAGTTTGATCTCTTTGAGGTTAAATCGTGCTTGTAAATAGCAGTTTTGATGTGTACAACTCAAGTATCACGTGTCTGGAGGAGGTACCGGTAGGCATTGCCGTGCTTATTATCAAAGTACACCAATTTTTGAATCAATTTGTGAGGTCAACAAAAAATTCCTGTGACATAAAATATCTAAGTCTAACACAGAGTGCATGTACACATAATGAAAAAGTCATTAGTCCACATAGTTGTTCGTATCAGTTATTTCGAATTCATCACACGGTCTTTTTCACTTTACTGCTGTCACTCACATTCGTATCTAGTGTCTGTGTCCGCTTCCTTGTTGCATCACGTGACTGAGTCAAACGATGCTTAATAAATTTGATCATCAATGTCAGCGGTCGCAGTTGATACTCCGCATACGTCTCCTTGGGTAGATCTACCTGATCACCAGCCAGTCTATCAACTAGAGTGACACACACCATTGCGGCTTGCCGATTGGTTCGCTGGCATAGCGATGCGATTTTTGTTGCCTCCATTTCGATGTTCTTAATTTCCAGCTTTTGAAGCTCGAGTAGATATGCCCTTTTGTCTTCTTCGGTGTACTCACAAATGGCGCCATCGAGGCGGCCCTGTCCTGTAACAAATGAATGGTTTGTCAGGTGGAAAGCCTAAATGTCATCATTCTACGAAAGAAGTGTTAGAAACAAGTTCGTGTGTAGTAATACTCCCATATGTTTGCTTTGAAAGTTGCATTGAAATTGCTGTATATTTTGAAGTGCTGGTATTGATGGCGTTTCAGGTCCGCGAGTACAGGGCGCAATTGCTGACTTTAATTCCTACAAAATTGCCTCACCCAAATAAATGCAAGTCGGGCTCATATAATTCATCTGCCTGTTTGGTATAAGGACGTCTACTTTCCTTACTGTAGCAATTAATCTAGTATATATATGAAAGTGTGTGTGTGTGTGTGTGTGTGTGTGTGTGTGTGTGTGTGTGTGTGTGTGTGTGTGTGTGTCACAGTGATGGCGAGCAATAGCATAATTTCCTTGGGCAAGAAACTTGCAGACAATTGCCTCTCTCGACTCCGGAGTATAAATGAGTACCTGGTCTTTGACTGGGGTGGCAAAGGCCTCCGACTGCGACAAAGTCCATCAGCCACTGGAGTCCAGGTGGGACTTTGGGTGCCCACACCACAGTTGGTGTAGCAATCAATGCTGCTGCGAGCACCTGGCCAGGCTCCAGGAGATTGCTTAGCACGGCCCATAACTCCTGCTTAGTGCACAGGAACCCAGCCACATCTGGCTGGGGGCATTACCATTTAACGGCAGCTCCTTATCCATTTGCCATTTTTGCCATGTATTTGCTTCACAGCCAAATTCCAATCGCTACCAAAATAGTCACACACCTGACACATTACGAGGAAGGTTTTCGCAAACAAATTGGCGGAGGATCCCCTTCGAGAGGTTGACTCTTTCCTTTGCAAAGGCTTGCATCAATTGTGAATTTGTCTGCAAATTGTCAGGAAATAAACAACTACTTGTTGATTATTGATTATTTTGCATAGTGTAGCGACTAAATATTTCAAATTTTTTTCTCGTAAGTGTGGTCACCTTCATCATTCGTTGCTGTTTACATGCCATTGTATGTCATAGCAGTCCCAGCAGAGCCACCTCGGTGAAGGAAAAACTAAGAACATTGTGTATGCAAAAGCACTGTAGTGAAATAGAAATCAGCTTTTTAAAAAGCCACCGATCATGCTCAGAGGGAGTCAGATACCTAATAGTGCGTGTTGCCATTGTGCTACTCTCCTCATATTGCTAGGGCTCAGTCAATAAGTAAGCCAGTAAAAACTGCAGCAGGTCTAAAGAAGAAATACCCACAGATACAGTTGTAACTTTTGCCTGCTAATATAGCCGGTGCAAAGAACAGGTTCAGAATCATATACTAAAACAATGGTCTTGCATGTTTTTATAGTCGGTATGTCACTATGACTATTACCTTCGTAGAAGTCTTGTGTTCCTAGTGTTGAACCAATAATAGCGTCGTATGATGTTTCCGTGTGTAGACTTAGTATTTCTTCCGCTACTTTTTGGTCAAACGTTGCATCAGTAACTCGCACTTTGCCAAGAACGACATCTTGATGTTGACTCTTCAGGTGTTCGTCGTATGCCTTGTCGGCAATAACGAGAGTTCCAGGTGGAACACCTAAACCACACCACTTTTAATACATTATTCTCACATAGAAAAATAAATTTTTACATGATGATTCTGTTAGCTACTATTGACAAAATACTGTAATCGAGTTCTCATTGGTTTTTGGAAAAAACGTAACCTGTGTTACAGTATGTCAGGATTACCACCCAGGGGCCGTCATTTGGGTAAATACAGGTTTGTATGATTGAAATTCATCCAGACCATGACAGGCACATTAATTAAGCACAACAGACACTGTAGACTGACAATGCATGTTGGCAACACTCACCTACAGTGTGTATGCTGTTCATGCACCAGTTGACACTCTAAACGCTAATAATAAATTAGGAATCAATTAATTAAGGCCGAACTTGACTAGACATGGCAATTTCAAATTACACTAGGAAGTCAGTCTCAGGGAGGCAATTGTTTGGATAAGCACTTATATCATGGTCACATGATGTACGACGAGTCATGAGCGCGTATTGAGGTGGTGTATATGACAAAGTGTGAAATAAGTTACTTCATATTATTATCACACTCTCACATATACTTACACATCACGTGACCATAATATAAATAACTTAACGTATGATTAGTGGCTTTGTACCAGCACTCTGGGCGAGCGAGGTTATAGCCCTTGGCTTCGCCTCGAGTGAAACCCCACCCCTCACACTGGCACTTAGCTTGCTAATCATACGATGACCTATACTTAATCGGACATTTTGTGATTAGTGATTCCACGAAGCACATTTTCATAGTTTAACCACCTCAATCCCGTGGGCTCTTTCGGACATTTCCAGTACCTTAAGACATAAAATAGCACACAAGGAGGCTAAACTGACACGCCTACTCACGATTTACATGAGAAGCAAACTACTCAGCCCCTTGACATTTCCTTTTTCACATCTTGTAATTTCAAGGCATTCACTATAGTCACTCTATTCCATAAGGCGCTGCTCACCAATGCCTCCCGACGTGCCGATTCTAATGAAGAGCGGTGCTTCACAGCCAGCATAGTAAAGAAGTTTGATCAGCTCGTGTAGAATAATGGACAACGAAGGCATGCCCATATGATGCTAGATGCAGCAATCAGAACATTAGCATACGGGTGTTTGGTATTGTTAATTAATTAATTATTTATTAGGTATGAACGTTGTCTTACGTTGGCTGCCAGGACGGGACCTACTTTGTACATGACAAAGCGATCGGTTTTGCAAATGTTCTCGGGCTTGCTTTTTACCGGTACGATGTCGGATAGTTCGTCACACAGCATTCTTGCCAATTCCTCCATGCGAGTAGCACTGCCTCCCATGCACACAAACTGTCAAAAATAGACTTTGTTATAGAGTTACAGTAAGATGTGGTGTGTGTGTGTGTGTGTGTGTGTGTGTGTGTGTGTGTGTGTGTGTGTGTGTGTGTGTGTGTGTGTGTGTGTGTGTGTGTGTGTGTGTCAATAGGTATACAACCTCTATTGCAAATCTACCAATATTAATTAATTGATTAATTAAGTAATTAATTAATAAAGTAGGCAGACAGGCAGACAAACATAATAATACATTTTCTATCACACCCAAGATCATGTTGCAGATCCCTCGAACCTCCAAGAGGCTTAAACATTACACAGTAATTCACTACATGTACACTACAGACAGACACATGTAGGCATATGTCAACACATACTCTGTACACATCGTATGCCTGCACGTGCAAATTACGTTGCAACTGCATGACTGTTATTTCAATCGTTTGATTGTCCTACTTTCACGTCGCCGAAGAGTGTTTTCAGATCATCGTCTGTTGAAAATCCGAGGTGATAGAGATTGTCTTTCTTGAGATGTTCTAAATGAGGATTTGGTAAGCTCTGAGCCATGTCCTACGACAGATTGACAACAGATACATCAACTGTGTCAAATGTCTCACTTAGTAACTAAAGATCATTGTCTATTTGCATATCTGGCTGTTTGTCTGTCTGTCTGTCTATCTGTCTGTCTGTCTGTCTCTGTCTGTCTCTCTGTCTCTGTCTCTCTGTCTGTCTCTGTCTGTCCAATACATCTGTCTGTCTGTCTTTCATATATTTTCATACATGAATGCTATTATAACCAAAACTATTTAACAAACTAATGTACGCAAAAACTGAGTATGATAGTTCTTTACGTTACTAGATCTCATAGACAAAAGGCGTGATAGTTTCCTTGCAATATAGCCTTGGCATTGCAACATTGTAGCACTGTTGAGAATCATTTTCTCCAGTAACACATGAATTCTCTAGCATTCTTATTACAATCATCATCCGTCGACCTGGTTGATAGTTCCTGTCTGTCTGTCTCTCTGTCTGTCTGTCTGTCAATGGTAGTATATTCTCATCAAATCGACACTAAAAACATCCACATATCATAAACTAAAAGAATGTCCGGTGACCACCAAGGCCACAACAAAACACTAAACTATCTAGCTGTCTGTCTGTCAATACATATATTTTCAAACATCTAAGCAAAGCAACTAAATACTACTGTCTGTCTGTCTGTCTGTCAATCACATATATTTGTACTTTTATCTATGATACATTTTGCAATGCAGGGTACTATGTACTGTCCAACTACTAGTAGTGTTCATCAACTAAACTAAGCTAAAATTGAAACTTGTGTAAAACAAAAAGAGGACTAAACTAAAAACTACAGTGTACAAGCAAAGCCTCCAGTACCAGCTAGTGGCTGAAGAACTGGGTGGCAAAGAGGTCACATCTGTTGCCTTCAGACAGCAGAGATAGTCTGTCTGACTGTCTGTGTAAGTGGTGCTGAAGCTATCCCTTCAGCACCAAAATTTGTTATGAAATCTTCAGAATTTCGGTTGGCAGCATTCTTGAGACTTGGCATTTCTTTACCTTTTTCTAAAAAAAATTGTTACCAAGTGTGACTGTGGTGCAAGTCTTGATGAACATGGTTATCATCTATTAACCTGCAAGTTTGGTGGGGCTCAGTGTGGCAACATAATACAATCGTTTCGACTTGGGCTAAATGTTTAGATGAACTAAACATTCCTCGTCAAGTTGAGCCTAGAAACAGATATTTCCATGGCTCACCCACATTCTTGCGACACCCTACAATCAGCTGCCAAACAATCAGACTACGTGGAAGAGATGCGACAACAAAGAAAGATGGCAAAATATGGTCAACAAAAATCCATAGAGTCCACCACACCTTGTATATCCCATTGGTTTTTGAGCACTTCGGCTTTCGGGGCCCTATGGCTGAAGAATATTTAAATAAGATCTCCAAGAAGTCGAAAGATGAACATGGAAGGAACAATGAAGCAGACTTTAGAGATAGATGGAGGAAGCAACTGTCTGTAGAGTTGTACAGACTTGCAACTCTCGAGTGATTTTTAATAAGTTGTCAAAGTTGTCTAACTGTAACTTCAATGACTGTATATATGATAAAGACATTCAACATTTTGTCCATTGACTGTTATTGTTTTGCATTAAGTTAGCACTTGTTATTGGTAAAGTAAGCGTTCAAATAAAACAATCTATCTGTCCTTATGTCTGTCTGTCTGTCAGTCTGTCAGTGTCTGCCTGTCTGTCTGTCAATGTTATAGGCTAAATAAAGTAGCCGGTAGCAAACTTTAAAAAGAGAGTTCAATTACACCCAATAGGGTCAGTACACCTCACAAACTACTGTCCGCAAAACTCAGTATATATGACACAAACTAAAACGAACAACAATGTTAACTGTCCAATTTTCCTGCACACACACACACACACACACACACACACACAACACACACACACACACACACACACACACACACAACACACACACACACACACACACACACACACACACACACACACACACACACACAACACACACACACACACACACACACACACAACAAACAAACACACACACACACACACACAACAAACACACACACACACACAACACACACACACACACACACACACACACACACACACACAACAAACACACACACACACACACACACACACACACAACACACACACACACACACACACAACAAACACACACACACACACACACAACAAACACACACACACACACACACACAACACACACACACACACACACAACAAACACACACACACACACACACACAACAAACACACAACAAACACACACACACACACACACACACACACACACAACAAACACACAACACACACACACACACACACACACACACAACACACACACACACACACACACACACACACACAACAAACACACAACAAACACACACACACACACACACACACACACACACACACACAACAAACACACACACACACACACACACAACAAACACACAACAAACACACACACACACACACACACACACACACACACACACACACACACACACACACACACAACAAACACACACACACACACACACACACAACAAACACACAACAAACACACACACACACACACACACACACACACACACACACACACAACAAACACACACAACACACACACACACACACACACACACACACACACACACACACACACACACACACACAACACACACACAACAAACACACACACACACACACACACACACACACAACAAACACACAACAAACACACACACACACACACACACACACACACACACACACACACACACAACAAACACACACAACACACACACACACACACACACACACACACACACACAACACACACACAACAAACACACACACACACACACACACACACACAACAAACACACAACAAACACACACACACACACACACACACACACACACACACACAACAAACACACACACACACACACACACACACACACACACACACACACACACACACACACACACACACAGGGTTGTCTCCAGACAGCCCAACCTTTTGGTAATTAATTAACTAAAACCTACTGAGTCTGACCACTTTTTCAGAGCCATTGCACATGCGTAGTTTCAAGTTGCCGTAATCTACATTAACACCGCCCAATATGCGGTACACACGCCCAAAGGTCCCACGTTACCTCCTCTTTCCGGATCGAAACGTCGTACGTGTACTCTCGTGTTCTCGTCGGATTCTTCCTATAAGATATTGATAGCAATCACATAGTGAAAGCTACTTGAACAACGCATGATATACGTACGAACAAATTAGGTGCCAATGCAATGTCGTTGCCACCCACAGAGACGTTGTAACGCTCCCGTATATTCTACACGTGACGTATGAAAGGTCCCGGACTATATGTTTAGCGTTCTGTTCACACCAATACATGTACAAGCATAATTTACTGTATAGCTGCAGTATAACAAAGTCTATAACAATAATAATAATATCTAGGTTTTTAACTACCCATACTTATATAAATACGGAAATACATGTACATTTATTTTATTATTTATCTCATCCGGGACTCCAACTGTCACGTGTCAGTAATTCAACGTGGCTGCTGGTTCTGTCAGGACAACTTACAAGGCTGTCAGAGGGGAGCAACCACTGATACCAAGCAATCATGGAAGAACGCAAAGCGACGCTTGAAGCTGGACTTCTTCAATTGAAAGCAGCAGAAGTGGTCGACAGGCAGAGTCAGAGTCAGCTCGTGAGCGGAAGAATGCAGAAGGATGTAGACGTGTTGGGTAGTGGTGTAGGCGCGAGCAGCTTCGTTCGTCACGATATCGACTTGGACGGGCTGACGGTCGATTGCCTGTACCGTGGAGACGCCGCTGATAGTGAGCAGGAGACGTCTGATGTAGACGATGAGCCTCTGGAGTGAGTAGCTTATTGGAATTCTATTTGTCGTCATGCGAGTGTCATTGTTATTAATTAGTGTTGGTCTGAATATGGCATACGCATGCGTACTAACGTATTTAAAAGCAATGTACTGTACACGTGGTTTTGTACTCGGGGAAAGGGATGTGAGTTTATAAATCTTGTGGCACCGTTGTGACGACGACTCAGATTGTTCTGGGTGTAGCTAAAGTCCGTACACGAATATCATTAGAAAGCTCTTGACACACACAGTCACATCACACACTTGCACACACACACACACACACACACACACACACACACACACACACACACACACACACACACGTGCATGTACTGTAAAGCTAGGTTTACAATATGACGCTGGGGACGCTCGAGGACGCTAGCGACGACGCTCAGGCAGGTGTCATATTGTAAACACTCGCACATTGTATCACGAGCATTCTCAACGTCGTCATTGTCGCCGACGCTAGAGTTGATTCAAGTTCAACTCTAGCGTCAAAACCGGAAGTACTCTAGTGTCTACCGGAAGCACATGCCTTTTGTCGCCAAATCAGAGATTATATCCGGGAGTTAAATAACCGGAAGTAAACTATGGAAGAGAAGCCTTTTGAAAGTGTATACGTGTAGGTACAGCTGCTTGCGGCAGATTAAGTCACGGTAGCTTAGAGATGAGAGGCGCAAGAAGAACACTTGGAAAAATGTATCGAAAAAAACCAGGCTCCCAGCAGCAGGCTGCCAAATAATGTGGAAGCGTCTCCGCGACAACTTGGTGAGGGAGAAACTGAGGAAATGAAAACCAAATCACAGACTTTGTATATGATTATGATGAGCATGCGCATAGTGGCTCATTGCTGACGCTCATCAAATGATATTGTAAATGGTACAGCATCAGCATTTTGACACGTACTCGGCGTCTTCACACAAGCGTCCTCGCGAGCGTCGCGGGCATCATCAGCATTATATTGTAAACCTACTTAAGACTGGCATGATGAATGTTATGTGTTCTATTTTTGATATTAATGATTTGCAGTATAGATCTACTCATATAACCTTGTGTTTACTAGAAGGGCGGGTGTTTGGACTGAAGAAGAGGTGGCTGTTCTTACAAAACAGAAACTCGTTCATCTTCAAGGTCTATACATCAACCAATTCAAGCGTCTTCGTCATGTGCTACAAGTGAGGTATCGTCACTACTGCCGTGAGGTCGAACAAGCACGACGTGCAGCAACGTACAATCTAGAGAAGACTTCAACGTCACAGTTTCTCATTCCAAAGCAACAGTCTCAAGCATACAGACGCTACAAGAGACGATCGGGTGTAGAACGGTTGCTACATCAACAGTCAAGAGAGAGACGAAGAGCAGCTGCTTATGGAGAACAGACGACCAGCAATGCCGCAGTTAGAAAGAGTCAAGCTGCAAATAGTAGTCAACCGTGTGCATTTATCGATCAAGAGATTTCGTGTGTGGATATCAGCATGCCTTTCTCGAAATACTGTCACAAACGTAAGTAAACCTAATTACGTATTTGCAATTGGTTGGATATGATCATGTGGGGAAGGAAACGTGTGGTACGTTTATGTGTTGTATGCATGTGAATGTTAAGTGGCATCGTTTCTATTTTGCTGTGGTCAGTTGTATTGACTGTACAAGCACATGGAGAGTATGGAAAAATTACAAATAAATATATTTCGTCTTTTTGTGTGTAATTGTGTTTGAGATGTATGGACTTGTTGTTGTATCCAAGTTGATGGTCTTACTACTATTGTACAATTGTTGTCTTGTAAAGACGTGCTGGACATGACGAAGGGCGACAGGCTTGCTATGCAGGATTACAGATAACTAACAAGAATCGTTAGTTCAAATGAAAATGACACCTTTATGCAAGTGTTGTGTGTGTGTGTGTGTGTGTGTGTGTGTGTGTGTGTGTGTGTGTGTGTGTGTGTGTTTGAGTGTGAGTATGTGTTTGTGTGTGTGTGTGTGTGTGTGTGTGTGTGTGTGTGTGTGTTTGTGTGAGTGTGTTTGTATGTGTGAGTGTGTGTGTGTGTGTGTGTGTGTGTGTGTGTGTGTGTGACGCGTGCACATAACTAGTGCTAAGAAACTACTGTTTTGCGCATTGACAATTACATCTATTAACAGCTCAATTTATGTGATGTTGCTAATGAAATTCTATTTCTCAGACATTTGTTCCGATCCTGATCAGCAACTCTACTCACGTTGCTCTTATCAATCCGCATCTGGATTACCTTGTGACACGCCTGTCTCTCGCTTTCATAAAACTTCTCGCTGTCTACTTCACATCGAACTTCCTGCGTTGCTATCAAATGAAAGTGCTGTCAAGGACATTATTCAGTTGGCAGAGCGTATCAATGATAGTGAGAAGGTGCCTGAGACATTGAGTCAGAAAACAGAGCAATCGCCATTGTCATTTCGGAAGTATCTCCATCTTAACCTTGTAAGTGACAGAATGACGCCGTCGCCGTTGGACATAACCAGCAGTGAGAAAAGAGATGGTGACACTCCTATAGAAGAGTGTTTAAAGAGAGCAAGGCAGGTTTCTGTTGATTCTGAGACATCCGGGAATTCACCTTCATCTGGCAATCTTTTTCTCGTGAAATTGCAACCGAGGACAATCGCTCAGTTGACTAATGAACAGTTGCAGCGTGCATCTGAGGAGCAGGGAGTCGTAATCGGCAGTAGGGAGGGCAGCGTGTCACACGATGATGAGAATGTGACCGACGAACAAACTCAAGCTTTAGGACAAACAGTGTCATCATCAAGTACGGAGTATGCGAGTAGTTTAATGACTTCTGTGGCTCCCACTGACACTAAGGATTCAGATCATGAATCGGATCATGCGCAACAAGCGGACAAGTAGACATGCTGGTGAGTACGAGTATGCAGCTGTTTGCAACTAACAATGCAACATAAGGAAATTGCTACAATACTACACACAATTTGAATTGATAAGTGAGTGATGTTGAGGCGTTTCTGATGTTTTTGAATGAGCATTTGTCTTCTCACGAGAGAGGCCAAGGCTAGTGTAAATTGGAGCTGTAGATAATGGCAAACTCTACTTGTATGCTCAAAAGCATTGTTGATACTTGTAGGTGTAATCAAAAAATATATTTATTTACCGACAACATTATCATTGACAAAAACAGAATTGGCATCAGTTCCACTTAAATTCATACCATGCACTGCAACAGCAGACCCATTTCAAGTGTACGTATTGCTGAAATTGTTGATTTTTGTCTTTGAATTTTGAATTGATTTGCCAGGCCGTGCAAATTGGCATGCTTTTAGGTAACAGTAACATGTACATTGGCAGTATTGTGGTAACACAGTGCGGGATATAATGATCGGTCATCGAACATTTGTCCGACCAAATCATGGTCATGTCTGACCCTACTTACCATTTGTTCAGTCAGCGAGTGCGGCTATTTTGATGTCTGTTGATGGAGATGACTAGTCTCGCTTAGCCAGACCATCTGCGCCATCATCAATCACAACAGTAAAGACTTTTCTGTTGTTATAGTAACTTCAGTTCATTCAAGAAGCAAGAGCACAAACATATAAACATTCTGTGCCTTGTTATACACATGATGTTTACCGTCACTTTATAAAACTATGCATGCATACTATATTGATACATTTTTAGATTATTATAATAATGTGACACTGTTGCAAGCCAAATTAGGATGTCTGATAACTTTTCATGGATGTCCGGTCAACCGTGAGTTGTGATATCCCTGCACTGTAACAGCACTACCGTTTGCATGTAGTTACTTGGTGAATAGTGTACACACATGATTGTATAGATATTAAAATACACATACAGAAGACATTCACCACACCACCACAAAGTAACATTTTCACTGTTACAATACTTTCGCATGCTAGTCTCTCTCCTTTTCCATCACTGAACAATTGGGTTTAGTCAGTCTTTGCTTCATAGCCGTCACACGCCTGCTCCAAACGATGTTTAATAAATCTGGTCACTAGCCTCAAAGGTCTCAAATTATACTCCTTGTAAGTCTCTGGAGTTAACTGTATTCGATCACTACTCAATCTGTCTGCAAGGATGACGCACACCATTGCAGCTTGTCGGTTTGCTCGTTTACATAAAGATGACATTGACGTTGCCTCCTTTTCAATGTTCTTGATTCCCAGCTCTTGAAGCTTGCGGTGAAATGCCAGTCTCTCTTCTTCTCCATGTTCACAAACAGCACCATCTAATCGACCCATTCCTGTACAAGTAACAAACAATCAGGCTAAATACAGTACTAACCAGTCACTTGCTGAATGCAAATGTTTGATAATGTGATAGTGAAGGGTTTTCAGTTGCAGAAGTTTGCTTAGCAGTTAGGATTTTGAGATGATTTGAAGTTTTTTTTTATAAACATTGTGACTGTTGGTAAGTAGCACACAGTGGGTGTGTGGCAACCTCGATGTCACAATACAAAGTTATTTCAATTCATATGTACAAACTTCTTTGAAATGGATCCTGACTGCATTACTATCACTCCTTGTATTTTTTTATAAATTTTATTGCAATTAAAGGTTGCAATTCTTTCATATTCTCTAGGTTTTATAACCCTACGTCACATTACTATTGATTTTGGGCATCAACATCATGTTGTCTCATTGATAGTGTATTGTGGCAAGTTTGATAATTTGCTGCCTGGAATATTTCTTATCCTAAAAACCTGCTGCTGGATCCACACACTTAAATCCTTCTGTAAATCAAATATTCATATTTTTATTCAAGACATCTACCATGAATGATCATATAAGAGCTTTGAATGAACGGTGGTGGGTGACCAAACGGCCACAAACGAATTTGTAAAAATGTGTACAAAGGCCCCTACCCAGATAGTGGCTCTTATACTTGATGTATGGGCAATAATAAAACGAAGAGAAAAGGGACAGCTAGGTTAGTAGTGCATGGTTCTTGGTGTTCAAGCCGCTAGTTAGCGATTGGTGTGTAGTTGTTGATGAAGTTACTCAGTTGCATCTGGTGTCTATCTAGCCTCGTCTCCAGACTCACGTGAGGCTAAAAGTGTCATACGGGAACCGGACACTGCCACGATCACGTGAGTCTGGGGACGAGGCTAGTGTCTATATATGTAGCACGATTGCTGTGTTTGGCAGTAGCATAAATAATAGATTGATGGCTGTCATAATAGAGCATTATTATTAAAGCCCATGCCAGAATAGACGCCTTGGGTGATTATATAAGGCACAAATAAATTTCATTGTTTTCAAACAATTGACTCTTGGGGCTTTTATATAGTATGTATCTTGACTTACTGCCTTCATGCAAATGACTATGTGACATGAGATGCCTGCTATAACAATTACCTTCGTAGAAGTCACGAATTGCAAGTGTGGAACCGATAATGACATCATGCGACTTTTCTGTATGGTGACGTTGTATTTCTTCTGCTAAGCCTTTGTCAAATACCGCATCAGTAACTTGGAATTTGCCAAGAGTTGTGACTATATGTTGATTCTTCAGCTGTTCGTCGTATCCTCTGTCTGTAATGACTATAGTTCCAGGTGGAATACCTAGAAAGTGTATGACAATTTAGTACAGTTGATTACACTAACCCTAGAGCAACAAAGTTTCTATGCCAAAATACAATATACTCTCTTTACTAGTTAATATTGACAAAATAAGGAACAAACTGTGAACTACCAGCCGAGCGATATTATTTCCAATTTTTGATTGTTGTTGTAATGGTGGCAGAAGCAAATTGGAAGTGGCCAGGACTAATGCAAGAACCCACATGTTTGCTTTCATCTGTATTAAAATATTATAAACTTACATAAAATTTGTCAACAACTTAAGTCGTCCCTTCCTTCCCGCCATAAAGTCATTAGCAACTTGTTCTAAATTGAGGGAATCAATCGTGTCCTTTGTCTTTGATCAATATATTACTTATTTAATCATTTATAACCCCAAAGCAGGTAGTAGACACCAATAGTCGACTGGCAAAGGTATACTTTGTGAAACGTGATCAGGCCATGGCCTGACTGGTTCTACTCTCCTGCATTGTATGTTTTGTTTGTATCCAAGTGTCCAATTTAGATACTAATAACAGAAGAGATATTACACAAGTCAAACTAATCAGCTGGTTTACATCCAAACAGAAGGTTTGACTTGCATTCCATCAGAGCATCTAATTGCAACTTGAATCAGTGTGAACTAAAACGTTTAGTCTGATGAATAGGCTCAAAAAATGCGACTTGAACTAAAAAATTAGTCTGAATGCAAAAATATTGACTGAGCAGATAACCAACTGAACAGCTTCCTTTGGAGTCTGAAAGGTATCAGCGACTGATTGCATGTATACTGAAATTTTTGTTTGAAGAGCCTGATACTCAGGTTGTGTGAATTACGTGTATGTGCAACTTCAAGGCATTGACTACTTGATGTTGTACTTCATAATCATTAATTGTAGCTCACCGACGCCTCCTGATGTGCCAATTCTAATGAATATTGGTTCCACACAGCCAGCATAGTAAAGAAGTTTGATCAGCTCATGGAGGACAATTGTCACTGAAGTCCCACCTATATGATGCTACAAAACATTTAATGAAAATATGCATTGAATATTTCGTTAGTATTAACATATGAATAATTTCTGACGTTGCTTGCTAAAACAGGCCCGACTTTGTACATGACAAAGCGTTCAGTTTTACAGATGTTTTCAGGCTTGCCCGTTGCTGGCAATGGGATTGAGAATTCATCATGTAGCATGGTGGTTAGCATCAACATTCTGTTGGCACTGCCTCCCACACACACAAACTGTCAAAGATAGGTTATGCAACTGTTATTGCAGCACGAGAGCACCTGTTTGTATTTAATACTTGCATGGACATACATACATACATACGTACGTACATACATACAGATAATGGTTTATTCTTCCATAAATCAGGACCATATTGTGCTCATGGACGACACACACACACACACACACACACACACACACACACACACACACACACACACACACACACACACACACACACACACACACACACACACACCATTGGAACTGTTATGAGTATTATCACACAAACGTACTGTCAGACAGATCTAGAAGTCCAAAATTGACATATAACATTTGGTGTACTAAAGACCATTAGTCAAATATTTCTTGAAAATCTTATATGTACATAATCATGATTAGACAATTACTTTGGATTGAATTTGTTGCGTTTCTCTCTTAGGAATAGTCATAGCTAGTGATGAGGGGCCCTGGGGTGACACTCAATTTTTCTAAACTCTTGCATCGGATGCAACCAATTGTGTTGTCTTATTGGTCCAGCCTCCAAACTTGAAAGTCGGGAAATGATACCTGACAACAGCTAGACAAAGTTCACATTCACACACAACCTTCACGAGTACTGAACAAGAGAGGACGAGCAATCTTGTAGTATCAGATGACTTAATGGCATATCTGTCTGGTTTAGGATTGCAATTTTCACTTGATTTTAATTTGGCTGTATGCGCACAGTACTGAGTGCTTTCACACACAGGGTTAACTCGGGTTAAATCGTGTAAAATTTGGGTTACACTCCAAATACCCAAGTCGTGTGAACGCAAATTTAGTAAACCTAAGTTAACCTGGGTTAAGACTGGGGTTAAATGAGGGTTAAGCTAATCCGAGCTCCGAGTAAAAACACGCCCTAGAGTCAATCGCACCAACGTACAAATGGCTTCTCCTTGTGTTCTGCTATTGTCATTACTGCTTTCCTATTCTCAAGCAGAAACTTCAAGCAATCGATGTATTTGCTCTACTCTAGATCTTCTGTATCTAATTACCCATGTTCTACGTGTGAACGCAAGTTGGGTGGAATAGGGTTGTGATAACTCTACCCGAGTTATCCTAACCCGAGTTAACCCTGTGTGTGAAAGCGCTTGGTTAGTACATTTGTGTCAGCAGTTTGCTGTTTCTGCTTGTAATTTCAATGATTAGTCAAAATATAGTGAAACAAATATAACAGAAATGGCTCAGTAACACAGACAGACAGACGCATAAGCATAAACAAAAGTAATTTTTATTTGATTTTATATTAGCAATTTTGGCAATAATTTACAGTACTTATTCATTTAATGTAAGTTGTACCTTTACATCTCCAAACAGTGCTTTTAGATCTTCAGTTGTTGAATATCCAAGATGGTGTAGCTTGTCATTTTCCATTAACGCCAAGTGAGGATTTGGTAGACTTTGAGCCATATTCTAAGATCTACAATGAAAATAAAACATGTTGTAGTCATGCATGTTTGCACACTGTCAGTAAGTACAAGACTGCATGCAGTGCAAAAGGGAAACCATCTTTCTTCAAACTGTGGTGAAACTGTTAAGGTTCTGTTTAAATTTTGTATCAGGCTTGCTGCATATGGCAGTAGCATCTAGCTAGCCTTGGTCTCGGGTCTATTTGTCTGCAGGCAGCCACGGTGCATGGCGACATTCTTCCCAGAAAGTCTGATCATGAGCTGTCCTATTGGTTAATTGTTAGTGAATGTCAAGGGTTTGAGAGGAATCTTGGTCCCATGGTGACTTGACCAGAGCCCTCTAGTGTATGTAGTGCTCTCCATGGGCATGACTAGCCTCTTTCACAGTCCCTCTTAATGCACGCAGGCTAAAGGCTAGAGTGGAATTGAACCCACATATTACAAAACACGTAAGGCTTTTGTTGAGTTGGAATGATTAGAAATTAATATTCTATTCTACCGGAAATATGGGAAAAGGACTAAGCATGATTTTTGAGTTTATGTTGACAAGCGTTGTGCACACTCTCTAGCTATCTTGCCTACTTCTAGATCTGCAACTGTCATTTCTTAGGCCTGAGCTTGTATAGGCAGGAATTGGTGTCTTAGCGGTTGAATTTGTGTAAACAGGGCATCGGATTCCTGCTCGGGATCCAGGGTGCCCCCTAGATTTCAGTGCCAACCAGCCTTGTTAAGTTGTTAGCTGGCATGCTCTATAGTGGACACCTCTTCGACTCATGCATTTTGCACCCCTCTATTGTAAATTTGAGGATCCACTACTTAGCTTCACAATGATGGGAAGAGCCGACATGGAAGGATCAAAATGCAGCGGCTTGATGAACTCTTTGCTGTTGCAAGCCAGTTGTATTACTTATCCTTATGATGATTTTCTGACACCTAGACCTGTAGCTATTGACAGCTAGTAAGTGGCTTGCTGAGACAAGATGTGCATGTACAAAAGAAATGAACAAACACATACTGTGCAATCATCTAAAATGGAGTTAGGTGCTTCATTGCTTCTCTACTTACTTGATGATGTGGAGATGGCCTCACCCTCGGCCCACCTTCAGGCTGTGTAGGCTGTCGCTCTTGTGGACAGCATTGCGTGGGAAGCTGGACTGGGGCGGCATATCTGTCAATGAGAATGGAAAAATCTCATGTGGAACAAAAGAGTATTGCTCACTTTCAGTGTGAGTACAAACTGTGAAAGCATGGCCTATACAATTCTATGCGAGTTGAATGGTTGTTCACAGTTGATGCTACATGCCTCAGTGGGTTTCATGGTGCGCCTCCACGTGTCTCAAGAACTGCGAAACCGAGTTCAGCTTGCCCTCATGTGACACTACCCTGTTACCCATACCCCTAAATTTTATGTAACGGCCTGGCCTTTGCTTGGAGAGGCAAACAAGTGCGATTACCCTAGAGTTCTAGAGTTATCCAAGTTTTAGGTACAACGCAACTTCCTCGGTTGGCTGACTCTATATTCAAGCCATCTGTAGCCTGCCTTATTTATGCAGGTTAGTCTAATCTCATTTCTAGACTCAGAGTTGTAGTTACAGTAGAGTTTAACCGCTAGGTAGTCCTGCACTATTAACTCCAAGATACATGAAGGAACACTCGTGACTTACACCAAGTTGGAGTTAATTGATGGTCGAGGAAAGAGTTGACTGGAGCTTCCTGGCAATTGTTCACTGCAGCTCACGAGAAGCAAGTCTGATATCTGATGTGATGTGGTCGAACGTTTGTTGGGTGACCTGTGGTTGCATGTCGGCGTCAGGTAGGGCGCTCTTTAGCACGCATTACCCCGGGCTGACCTTAATTTGT
This sequence comes from Corticium candelabrum, assembly GCF_963422355.1. NCBI lineage: Eukaryota > Metazoa > Porifera > Homoscleromorpha > Homosclerophorida > Plakinidae > Corticium > Corticium candelabrum. The sequence continues at coordinate 2,877,062 of NC_085103.1, forward strand.
TAATTTTCACACAAAGCTGGCACGTCTAGTCCTAGCTGCAGAGAAGAACCCTTGATTAGCGGTTAATTGTCACACCTAACAATGAATAGGTGGCCTTGTGAAGTGGCATTTGCAGTTTGCAGAGGATGTGCTCATTAGGCACATAACGTAGTCACGCATGGCCTCACCGCTCCCCTCTTGCTATCCTGCTGAGAAGGAAACGGTCTGGGTACACAAGGTTAGGCTCTTTTGAGGGCTGGGCTCTGTACAGAGCTGTATGGTAGGCTCTGGGTACCATAAATAAAAAGGCTTTGTCAGAGAAGATAATTGATACATAGAATTGCAGACCGATAATTAGGCAGAAATACAGATACTTCAAAGCAACTGTAAGGCGTGCATGCTGTTGACTGTGACAAAGTGCACGATTTAGCTGCTCATTGAGGACATGCATGCCAATGTGATTTAAGCATCGATTGTGTACAATTATTCAATAATATTATTAGTGGATAGATCATACACTTCCATCTTAGACAGCAACAGATCCATTTGCCCGGAGAAACACAGAAAGAGAAGAGTTGGGCATGCCACTAGACTAAAAATTATAAATTCTCTCAAAATGTGTACATAGTATACTGTAGATAGGATTGTAGGCATATTGGAGGCTTAGCTGACTTGTTTCTGTGTTACTTAATTATAAGGTGCTCTGTACTTTAGCAGGTCTCTATAGACAGCATGAATTGATCACCAGGAAGTATGCCTGAGGATGTCATAGTGGCATGACAGCATGAAACTAGCTCTCATGTGACATTCGTATGACATTGTCCTCCGTCTCTTGCACTAAGCGAAAATAAAACATCTTGCAGCTAAGATTGTGCCGAAGCTCCTAGGGAAAGCTATGGTACTACTCAGCTATTGCATGCAAATTGTGAATTATTAGTTGAAAGAAAAATGACACTGGAGCTTTGTATTGTGTTTGCAAGGTAAAACATGTTGTACAGTAGACAGAGTCTGAGGCATACCTTAATTAATCAAAGGTATCCATGGTGCCAAAACCCCCGCTTTTTGGCTGTGCGTCTACACATTCTAAACAAGTTCATAAATGCTTCTGTTACATATCTGGTTCTCGTGAGAGTGTGAGCTCTTACAGTCAGTGCGCTGTAGAGATTCAGTCCACAGTGAGCCAAATTTGGTTTAGTTGTCTTACCAAGATGCATAGTCTAATACATGTATACACCTGAGATTACATTGCAAGCTGCTTTCGTCCGAAAATTGTTTTGCCAAATCTTACAATTATTATAATAACCTAAGCACGCTCAATGGTTTAATTAATTAATAAAGTATGAGTTGTCTTTGCTATTAATATTAATTAGCAGTCAATAGTATACTGTATATTGAATCATGGTCTACAAAATCTAGCCATGCAAAAGTGTATGACAATTCAATGCAACTATCATTGGGCTAGCCATTGAAACACCCATGAGATATGCCCCTGCACTAGCAAGTGGCTCTTAGACTAGAAATAGAATCTAAGGACGCAGTTAGTTACGAGAAATAAAACCTGTGAAAAAACATAGCCAGTCTCTCTTAACGCACACGAGACGAGCAAAGAGGGTGGAGCCCAACAAATGTTAGGTCACACAAGTGGTTCACATAATAATGTATAGTGGAACAGGGTGCACAATGGGAGTGATAAGGGCACCGAGCTTACTCCAAAGGTATTTATATCATTATATAATTAAATAATAATTAATTTCCACAACGACTAGCAAGTCCTACTATACCATTACATGCAGTGTGAGTTTGGTCACTCCCTACAAAGTGTGCGTATCCTCACGAATCTAATTGTTTATTACCCGTTTTCTTCTGCTCAATATGCTGTTTAATTTTTTGCCTCCATTTCTTTCTTCGAAACTCCAGCCTCTTTTTCCTTTGTTTACTCTGACCACCGCCACCACATGTCGCTTCTACATTGATTTTCCTATCACCGAGCAATGAGTGATGCAATTGCAATGCAGCCTACGTAGATGTACAAACAAAAAGCAAGTTTTCCAGACTTCTTTCCAGCTTGGTGTTGGGGGGTAACATACCATATATGATGTAGGGTTAGTAAAATCGATGAAGGCACAACCACGGGACATGCCAGAGTCTCTTTTAGTCAACAATCTCACGCCACTTATTCCACCTGAAAGTACAATAAACAAAACGTTTTGAACATATGAAAGATTATAAATAATTAATTAATAATATAAACAAATGCTCCCGGCCAAAACATTCTCTGGCATACCAACACAACCCAGGAACGTGTAATACTGTTTACAATAGCAGTCGTAGTCTCTATTTCAACATTTCTCTTCTTACCTTTGTTAAAATGACTTTCTAGACTCGCTGCTGTTACATCATAAGGCAAGTTTCCTACATTATAAGCAGTCAGAGACGACTCCAGTTTGGATAATTAATTCAAGGTTGATACCTACAAATAGGGTGTAGCGGCTCTTTCTAACAGGTGTCTTTCCTTCATCAACTTGATCGGTTGGATGTCCATCTGAATCAGCATCTGAAGTTGGTGCACCTACTGCTGCCTGACTGACGGAATCTTTTGTTTTCTTTGTTTGTGATTTTGTTAAGCATCGCTGCCCTTTTCTTTGTTTTGATGTGATAATCACTGGAAGAATAAGATAGTAGTGATAAAATATATTTGCTGTAATAATTAACACAAATAGTAGTGACCTATATTTTGATATACATTCTAGCAATATATAACAACACACAAATCACATAAAGTTTAAGTTGATATTAAATCAAGCTTTTAATTGTATTACTAAATAAAATTACAATATTTACAATTACTACACCGTTATGATTGTAGCTAGCCTCCCAGACTCTCTCGCGCCTGGAATTGTCATATGGGCACCAGACAAGACTAGCAAGAGAGAGTTTGGGGACGAGGCTAATTGCAGCTACAATTACATGTATATGTATGCAATTAGTACAACAATTGTAAACAGTAAAAAGGCTCTTCAGGTCTCTGATTATCCTCTTCTGCATTACCGTCAACTTCAGACTTGTGTGCTGCCTTGTGATGCCGTTTCTTCTCATGATCCTGTCAGCCAGCTCCAACTTTTGCCTGACCTTTGCTACATACTCTCCTACCGCAATGCTATTGATAACTATCGTCATTCCACAAGCTTGTATATGCCTGTAGGCGCATACAATCACTCATAGTGTCATCTGGCGTTGATGCCTGTATCCTCGCTTGCACTCGTCCACCAGCATCTAGTTGGTGCTCTGTCACCCTATCAATGATTGTAAAATACTGGTCCCAATGTGTACGTGCTGCTGGATGTGATAGTCCAGCAGCATGTACACATTGAAGCTATGGACAGCCTTCAAGAGATGGAATAACAGACTATAGAATTTTATGAACTTGAGAGAGCCCAGACAGTCATAGTTGGCAGTCAGTGTCCCTCCGTGGATGGAAGCGAGGGTTTGGTCTTTCATAGAGAGGTGTAAATAGAACATACCTGTCCAAATGAACTGTGACCGGGAGAAGATGTCGATCCTCGACGGCAATGGCAAATATTGTTGGGACTTTGATGGAGTAGGTCTGTGCCCTTTTTTATCATTCCAATTTTTGCATTTCAATGCTGTTAAAATCGCAAATGTTTTAATGCACATTTGATTTTTTACAAACCATAAAGCAAAAATTTGCAATTTTGGTTGAGCAGTGATTCAATGAGCAGTGGTTTGATAAGGACGTTGTTGTTCAACTGTTGGAAACGTATCTTATTGTCAATTGTTTATCTGTACACACAAATTGAAAATTGCAAGTGGCAGTGGTACCATTCATTCTAATTTTGCAACCTAACATCTTGCTCAACATTGAGATGTAAAGTGAGAAAATTTGCACCACTATACCTGAACTGTTTCACACTACAGAAGTACTATAAGTACCATCTGTAGGTGCTAATTGTATTAATAAAGTTTGATGAGCAATCACTGATAATTGCACAGGTTGTTTCATGAATAGTCTATCACGTCTGCTGCACAATTAGCACCTACAGCTGGTACTTATAGTACATCTGTAGTGTGAAACAGTTCAGGCAAAGGCGGCCTTGACAAATTTTCTCACTTTATATGTTGGCCTGGATGTTGAGCAAGATGTTACAAAATTAGAATGATTAAATGGTACCACTGCCACTTGCAATTTCCAGATACATTTCCAACAGTTGAACAACAATGTCCTTATCTAACTACTGCTTATCAAATCACTGCTCAGTCAAAATTGCAAATTTTTGCTTTATGGTTTGTAAAAAATCAAATGTACATTAAAACGTTTGATACATTTGCAATTTTTAACAGCATTGAAATGCAAAAATTGGAATGATTAAAAGGGGCACAGACCAGAGCATGATATATCCCAATAATTGGAGGGTAGCCCAGCCATTCCGTGTCGCAGGCTTCCAATTCAAAATTCAATAATTGCTCTGGGCCTTCCTTCATCCTGAAGTTTGTCACTCTGATAAAACGAAGGTCTATTCTTTGTAGGCACTTTGCAAAGGTGGTCGTCGGAACTAGCTTGGTGCTACCATTGGTTAGGTACGTCTTGTCCGGTGGTGACGGGACAATGGTGTGGCCTTGGGCAGTGAAATATTCACACATATGGACCTTTAGCCAAGGTCTAGCCATTGTCTCCACTATGATGGGATGTTCTGCAATCACCAATTCTTCAAAGCCGTGACTGTCATAGCCATACTGGTCGTAGTTCCTTTTTGACGCATTGGACAGAATGACAGTCTGGCCACACAACTTCTGCAATAGCTATAATCTGATGACGTCTCTTTCATGTTGATATAAATAAATTAGAAAAACAACAACACAAATTTGAGTGGTAGTGCATTGCTGGGAATCTTGATCTGTTCGTGTTGTATGAAACGAGAGGGAAGGTTGAGACAATGGATCTACAAGTTTATGTGCTAGTGTGTTTCGCCCATTGCCTTCATGTCTGTCTTACCATCCTCTCTGTGTTCTCGTGTTTTTGTTTCTTCCATGTGCTTTTGCCACCATCTGTACACACAAATGTCATACACGTATCAAACAAATCTGTATAACTTGAATGGCAATAGTTATCTTTACAAGCATAACTTTTATTAGAAATTAAGAAACCTTTCACAAAAGAAAGGGTTCCGATGACTACTGTTACATGCTCAGTCAACTTCAAAGCATACTTTTAATAAAACTTACAAAACGTTCTGAAAACTATATATGAGCTAACAAATAAACTACACGATTAACTACTAAATAAAGAAGGCTGTCTGTCTATCTGTCTGTCTGTCTCTGTCGGTCAGTCTGTCTGTCTGTCTCTGTCGGTCTGTCGGTCTGTCTGTCTGTCTGTCTGTCTGTCTGTCTGACTGTCTGTCTGTCTGTCTGTCTGTCTGTCAATACATATATTTTCAAAGAACAACACTATTACATTCTAGTCTGGCCCAAACGACCGATGCCATAATTTAACTACGTGCGAATGAACTGTCAACTGTAAAGATCTTAGAATGTCCAAGCCTTGATAAATCACAATTTAGAGTACACATGATGACTAGCTACCACAAACCTCCACAATTGTTCAGTAATGTCCAACCTACTATCATCTTTATCTGTCTGTCTGTCTACATGTCTGTCTGTCTGTTTTATTCAATAAATCTTCTATGTAATACAACAGCTAAGCAACGCAAATAACTCAGATGTGTCCCACATACTCAGATAGTACCAACCTATAACGCTAAACCATAAACAATTAAACCTACATGAACTATTAACTACCACTATTATATCTGTCTGTCTGTCCGTCATTTTCAACATTGCAATCTACATACAACAGAACTAAGCAAGTCTACTGTCTCAATTGCACATAACCACTAACAAACTAAAAATATCTATAGAAACCAGCCCTATACAAGGCTGTACAGTAAAGCACATTATTTATAATTATGCATATTGTTCAATCTTTTTGTGACTTTCTTTGTAAGTTCCAGTAAACATGATGTGTCTTCATTGAAATGACACTAGCATTACATTGTCTGTCAGTCTGTCTGTCTATCTGTCTGTCTGTCTGTCTGTCTGTCAAATCCATTTATTTTCTAGATTATCACTACAACCAGGGGCATAGTGTGGCATGGGCTAGACCGGGGTATAGCTCCATCATTTGTAGGTTTGGTCATAAAAACTGTGGACTGTAAATACGAGTGAGGACCAAAGCTGTATATACACCACCCTTTTTCCAGTCTGGATCTGCCACTGATTCATCACCACTACTAGTGGATTGCAGCCCCAGAAGCACCGCCATCATCACTACTAATTACCAGTAGTGATGGCAGCGCATCTGGGGCTGCAATCCATATTCCACACTGCGTCTGGGGTGAAGCTAACTGATTCTATTGTATGACTATCAGTCCATTAGAAGTCAACAAAAGTGGACGTGTCCATAAAAGTGGGCGTGTCCCGTAATATTGTCAATTTTAGCCCCCCCCATTTCTAGAGGTCACGCTACGCCCCTGCTACAACTCACCAATGCAATCTGCATTAATTTATGATTGTCTGTCTGTCTGTTTGTTTGTCCAAACATTGTCTGTCTGTCTGTCTGTCTGTCTGTCTGTTTGTCTATCTGTCTGTGTGTATGTCCGTCTGTCTGTCTGTATGTATGTCCGCCTGTTTGTCTGTCCAAACATTGTCTGTCTGTTTGTCTGTCTGTCTGTATGTATGTATGTCCATCTGTCTGTCCGTCTGTCTGTCCATCCGTCCGTCTGTTTGTCTGTCTGTCTCTCTGTCTGTCTGTCTGTCTGTCCATCCGTCTGTCCGTTTGTCTGTCTGTCTCTCTGTCTGTCTGTCAAATCTATTTTCTAAATTATCATTGCAACTCACACCAATGCAAACTACGTTATGTCTGTCTGTCCATATGTCTGTCTGTATGTATGTATGTCTGTCTGTCTGTATGTTCGTCTGTTCAAACATTGTCTGTTTGTCTGTCTGTCTGTCTGTATGTATGTATGTCCGTCTGTCTGTCTGTCCGTTTGTCTGTCTGTCTGTCTGTCTGTCTGTCTATGTATGTATGTCCGTCTGTCTGTCTGTATGTGTGTATGTATGTCCGTCTGTCTGTTCGTCTGTCTGTCTGTCAAATCCATTTATTTTCTAAATTATCATTACAACTCACACCAATGTAAACTACGTTATGTCTGTCTGTCTGTCTGTATGTATGTATGTATGTATGTCCGTCTGTCTGTTTGTCTGTCCAAACATTGTCTGTCTGTCTGTCTGTATGTATGTATGTATGTCCGTCTGTCTGTTTGTCTGTCAAATCCATTTATTTTCTAAATTATCATTACAACTCACACCAATGCAAACTACGTTATGTCTGTCTGTCTGTCTGTCCATCTGTCTATGTATGTATGTCCGTCTGTCTGTCTGTCCGTCTGTCTGTCTGTCCGTCTGTCTGTCTGTCCGTCTGTCTGTCTGTCCGTCTGTCTGTATGTATGTCCGTCTGTCTGTCTGTTCGTCTGTTCAAACATTGTCTGTCTGTTCGTCTGTCTGTCAGTCTGTATGTCTGTCTGTTTGACGTAATTATATAAACGGCCAGACAAGTAGACAGACCGGCCTGAAAATACCGCCGAAGAAGGATCGAGTGATGTAGCATGCGTGAAGTAAATTTTGAACAAACAAACAGGCTCCACTAGATTTACATGTGTACAGATGCTCCTTAAATATGTTAATTAAGACAAAACAATTAGAAGCTATTCGCAACTGCAACAGCTTACTTCAGTCTCTTCTTCTTTCTTTCTGACATGTTGCTCCAGTGAGCCTCGTAGTTCCAAGCTCAAAAACAAGGCGCAAATGCTTAAACGCTTGCAAAAGAAAGTTTTGTTTTCAATTGCATATAATTAAACTTATAAAAATATACAGTAGTTAGTTAGTTAGTTAGTTAGTTAATTAATTATGTGAATACAGCAAAAACATAAATTGCGCGCATTGTGATCTGGAATTGCAAATCAACATCGTCTACTGACCATGCGCATGCAAGCCTACTGAGCATGCGCATTGTTCACGCGTGACAATGACGACTGACGCGTCGGCGCTTCTTGATGAGTTGATGGGCAGGACTCGGAATTTGCTTCCCTCAGAGAAGCACCTTGCAAACGAGCGACGTTGGTCTGATTCCGACGTAAGCGAAGCGTCTTGTCAACGGTGCTTGACGCAATCAATCATACTGAGTGACTTGTTAGGTATGCAAATACTTTCTGTGCGGATTCTGCCCGCACGAGCTGTTTACCAATACGAAAGCGGATTTGGGTGAGTGTTATTGTTACGGTTAGTTGATATTAATTGGTTGATATTAATTAACTTTAGATCTTTACAATCTTAAGGAAATAAAATATTTTGTGCATATAAACACGTGCGTAGGAGTTCTGTTGCGTGTGTGTGTGTGTGTGTGTGTGTGTGTGTGTGTGTGTGTGTGTGTGTGTGTGTGTGTGTGTGTGTGTGTGTGTGTGTGTGTGTGTGCGTGCGTGTGTGCTCATGCGTGGTGTGTGTGTTCATGCGTGGTGTGTGTGTGTGTGTGTGTGTGTGTGTGTGTGTGTGTGTGTGTGTGTGTGTGTGTGTTCGTGTGTGTGTGTGTGTGTGTGTGTGTGTGTGTGTACGTGCATGTGTAGCACTTTCATGATGCTGGTATTCTCTAGTTTTTGATATAACACCAACAGTCTAACCTACCTAACTACATTTCAAACAAGCGAAGACATGCCCCCTTTATTGACTCATTAATCTATGTACTGTTTTCTCTGTTTGTGCCCAGGCTCTTGTAGTAAAGTACATGACGAGGAACTGAAGAGAAACTATGAGGAGAGTGATTCGAAATGGAAGCGAGGTTACGAAGAAGACTTCCTTCGCTACTTAGAGAGTATTGTTGGTGACATGGACAAGAAGATAGATCGCGGACGTGGTCGACTGAAACAGAATGAAGAATATGTGAAAGAGGAGGTACGTACATATGCATGCTCAGTGGTCATTGATAAGTGCAGAGTATTGAAGAAATACAATTGCTAACTAAATGGCTTAATTAATAGTGTAGGGAGTGTGCATGCTGTGTGTTACTGTAGACTAAGAAATTTGGTGATTGTAATATGTGGTGAACTGGTTTAAAATGTTTGTCTATATTTTGGCAGTATACTGTAACAGTGTGTGTGTGTGTGTGTGTGTGTGTGTGTGTGTGTGTGTGGTGTTTGCAATACCCGACCACGTCTTTTGTTCGTTCGCAACCGAAATTGGCACTTGAAGGGGAAGGTTTGCGTTAAAAAATTAGAAAATTATGCACATGGTCCTCTCTCGAGGGGTCGACTTTCGCGTAATATTTCTTGGTAATGCAAACGCTACACATTCCAGTTCATTCGAACACACGTCCACACCAGTCCTATGTAGACTGTACGTGTCACCGTCCTTCGCAAAACTTTGAGCAATCAAATCTTTCTTGCCTCTTAACTAAATCGCTTTCGTTTCTCTATAAATTCTGATTGCATTTGCACCAAATCCAACCTACACGTTTCCTGTACCAAGTGCTACACGAGAGTGGTTTGTTGATTTCTATTGAAAAAAGCACCTTTAAGACAAGATTCGAATTCATTCAGCACATCCGGGACCTTGCCACAAAGATTGCACGTGACGTGTCCACACACTCTCAGACTGCCATCAGAATGCTACAGTATCTTGCCTGTATGAAGTCTTTGGGGCATGGATCTAGTATGTACTGTATTTTCATGAATAGTGCCTCATGCTCAAATTGTGCCCCATGGTGAGCCTCTAACGAAATAATAATTCCCCATGTTTGATTAGTGCTTCACCACAGTCGTATTCAAACCCATGCAGTTCTATATGCATGCGTGTCTATCCATGTGTGCATTTGAGATAAAATGAACACCAGATAGAACTACTGACTGACGATGAAGATTCAACGTGTATGCAACAGACCAGGAATACGACTCAAGTGAAAGCGAAAGTATCCAGGATGCTTACCAGTAAAGCCATGTCCACAATAGACCAGAATGGATCGCGATCGGGCTAATGAGAGTCCACACTGCACTTTAAAAGCGCTACCTCTGCCTCGTTTTTGGTATCACGTGATTGATGATCGATGTGTACATGTGGCTTCTTTGCTTGTGGAAAGCGTTGATAGTGACGTAAGGTGAGCGAGAACAAAGATGAGCGAGGAGTGCTAGGTGTAGCGTACATGGAGGTAACGCCTACTATTTCTAATTGGATTCAACCATCCGATCAAAACCACCGCGCGATGTGGATTGGATTTATCGCGATCCAGTTGCCAGTGTGGACAGGGCTTAAGACTGTAACACTACAACATTAGGTGCTTGGTCATGTTGTTTGTGTAGTGTCATCGAATAATGCAACAGTCGTGCTTGCAAAATATTAATGCCCCATGCTTGGATTGCTCCCCACATTTTAGAACTATGAAAATATTTAATAATATTTTAATTATTTATTCAAAAAGATAATATTTCTGTATAGAAATACAGTAGTTACTCTGTAGTTAGCACTTGCTTTGAGAACCAATCTAGACAAGTAGTCGAAAGAGATTTGTACAGATTGTGCCTTTCAGTCTGAAGTTGATCAATTGATAATAAAAAAGTAAAAAATTAAAATCAAAAATTAAAATTTAACATTTTTTGTTTACTTATTGTTGATAGACTAAGAGAATGCCACCTGAGAAAACAGAACGTGTGAAGAAACTTTCTGAGGCTATTAGCCAACAAGTTCAGAAGGTCGGTTGCATTGTTTCGTGTTAGTTGATGAAAGCGTGGAGGTTATTGATTGATCTCTGTGTGTTATGGTGTAGATGGAGGATCTGGGCAATGATGGATTAGTAGAGGAGGCTCAAGAAGTCATGCAAAAAGTTGAACAACTGAAACGAGAAAGAGACACAATTCTTATGGTGAGAGTTTGTCATTGTTAACACCCTCTATGTAGGGTAAGTGGGTCTTAACCCTCAACTGGGCACCCACCAACCAGGCAGGTGAGTCCCAGAGAGGTACATGTTTCCATGTAATCCATATGGTGCTAGTAACTGGCTTAGCGATTATTGATTGTGTGCGCTACGGTGAGGTGAACTTGCCAGCTCTGAACATCACGCCCAGTAGATATCAATGACTACCAGGAAAGCACTGATTCTTGTTGCTAACGATCCCCACACCAGATCACAGAAACTCTCCATCGATGGAAACAAGTCTGCTCTTACAGACATAACCGAATAGACAGTGAGAAAGAACCGACAGACTCGTTTCATTATATCGCTGTCACCACCCGGGATTGAACCCAGACCATCATGGTCAGAGAACCAGAACTCTAACCACTAGGCACTGTTTGTTGTTGTCATTGTTGTTGTTTTTATTGTTGTTATCATTGTTGTATTTGTAGTTGTTGTTTCTTGTTGTTTTGTTGTTTACTGTTTTTATTTATTACTGTTTGCTTGTTGTTTTTATTTATTACTGTTTGTTTGTTGTTTTTATTTATTACTGTTTGTTTGTTGTTTTTATTTATTACTGTTTGTTCGTTGTTTTTATTTATCACTGTTTGTTTGTTGTTTTTATTTATCACTGTTTGTTTATTGTTTTTATTTATTACTGTTTGTTTACTGTTTTTATTTATTACTGTTTGTTTATTGTTTTTATTTATTACTGTTTGTTTGTTGTTTTTGTTGTTTGTTTGTTTGTTGTTGTTTGTTTACTGTTTTTATTGTTTTGTTCTTTATTGTTCTTTATTGTTTACTGTTTTTATTGTTTTGTTCTTTATTGTTGTTATTGTTTATTGTTTTGTTGTTGTTTGTTACTGTTATCATTGTTGTTGTTATTGTTATTATTATTGTTGTGGTTATCATTGCTGTTGTTATCATTGTTGTTTGTTTGTTGTTTTGTTGTTTATTGTTATTTATTGTTGTTTATTATTGTGTTTATTGTTGTTTTGTTGTTGGTTTCGTGTTTGTTGTTTTGTTCTTTATTGTTGTTTTGTTGTTTGTTGTTGTTTATTATTGTTTACTATTGTTTTGTTGTTGTTTGTTACTGTTGTTATCATTGTTGTTATTATTGTTGCTGTTGTTATCATTGTTGTTCTCTATTGTTGTTTTGTTCTTTATTGTTATTTATGTTGTTTTGTTGTTGGTTTGTTGTTTGTTGTTTTGTTGTTGGTTTGTTGTTTGTTGTTTTGTTCTTTATTGTTGTTTGTTATTGTTTGTTGTTTTGTTGTTTATTGTTGTTTGTTGTTTATTATTGTTTGTTGTTTATTATTGTTTGTTGTTGTTTGTTACATTAAAGCTAAGCACACGTTTCTGACTTTCAATAGGCCAATAAATCTGCTCTAGCCATAATGCTGGACGACAACGTTGAGAAACGAATGGAAGTATGCGACGTCTGTGGTTCGTTCCTTGTTGTCAATGATCTGCAGGTTCGCGTCGATGCTCACGTGTCCGGCAAGCAGCACAGAGGATTTGCCATGTTGAGAGACAAGATCAGAGAAGTCAAGGTAAGAAACGATGTCACAGTCAGTTGAACTCGTGGATCTCTTGCAATTTGTCTCTGTGAGACTTGACAAATGCATCCGAGTTAAGGTAACACTATTGGTGTGAGACTATTTGATCACTAAGTGGGATTCAATTTACATTTATTGTTATCTTGATTAAGGCTTTAGTGCATGTTGACATGAACGGATGTATTGGAGGGACTGGTAGTTTGAGTAAAAATTCTCGTAGTTATTGCTTGTGACCGAAGGGTTGTAAATGAGTAGTTGCAGGCTAGCTGCACGGCATTGATTGCATTGTGTAAGGCTATGGGGACAACAAGTATTGAGTCATGGAAGTGTTAGCTCTTTATGACCCGCACAGCACAGGGGAGTGAAGTTGTAATGCCGATATGTTTGTGTGTGTGTGTGTCTGTCTGTCTGTCTGTCTCACTGTTTGTTTGTCTGTCTGTTTGTCTGTCTGTTTGTTTGTCTATTTGTCTCTCTGTCAGTGTTTGTTTGTCTGTCTGTTGTCTGTTTGTCTCTCTGTCTGTCTGTCTGTTCGTCCGTCTGTCTGTCCGTCTATCTGTCTGTCCGACCATCCGTCTGTCTGTCTGTAACATAATATCTCTAAAATGCCTTACGCATCACTGAAATTTTTTAATATGAAGTTGTTGCCAAAAAATTTGGACGAATTGGCACACATGGTCATGCATTCCGATCCCTTCACAGATGGCTTTAGTGCTTAATAGTGATAGAAGAAATGGATGATATACAGTATGACATTTTGACCAGCTGGTGAAAGAAATTGTTGGAAGCAATGTAGTAACAGTTTTCCCGACTTTTGGTATTTGGTCACGTGATTTTATTAGATCACGTGATTTTTTAGTTTGTGTGGTGGTTGTGGGACGGTTGTATGATCTATACGAATTCGTAGACGGCCAGTTACGTTGTATGGGTAGCAAACGTACCTGCACAAGACCGGCTGAAGTCCCTATCGCCATCGGCTGATGACGAGGTTCACTGTGATGCGGCCCGTTTTTTACACGGATGTCAACATACGTATCATAACGTGTGGGCGTGTCTGTCTTGTACTCTCTGCGTCGTGTGATTGTCTAACAATTGGAATTTTTATTCACCTGTCTCTTTGGATTTCGATCTAATAAAACTTGCATTAAATTGTATTGTCTGTATAACACACTGTAATGTCCGAATAAGCGTGTGTCCATAATAATGTCCCCGAGGCGTTAAATTGGGAGCAAAACAACTCGAGAAACAGAATATCAAATCGAAGTCTGTACTCAAACAAGCGAGTCTTCGTATACTGCACTGTGTGCACGGTTGTCGAGTAACTTGGCAATGGATCTTGTTGAATTGGCTTATTTGGATGTATCAAGATGTGATGATATTCAGGGGGGGGTTAAAGGGGTGAAGTGAGGTGTTCAAGTGTGGTTCAGTAGACACATGAAGTCAATTACTGTCAACCTAAGATGTTCGTAGTTTACACCAGTGAGTGTCTCTTGAATAGGCGCCCCGGGGGCTAACTCAGGCACAAACCAGCTTATTTGCTTTTAAGCATTACTGGCACTTATTTGGACGTTTACATTGTATTAAAGGTTGAATGAGATAAAGTGGGATGTAACAGCAAACTGATAGGGAAGGGTATTAAGTAGAACACGTTTATCGAAGCGGTAGAGTCTGCTGCAGTGGAATGTGGCCCACCATCGTAAACAGACATCAATCAGGTTAGAGTGTGTCATGCACTACCAAAAGTCAGCGTATTGTTGTGAGAACAGGCGGCTGTGACTAATATTCTTGCCAGAACAACCAGTTCCGTACACTTTGAAGGTAACAATGTTTCTCGGCCTTAACGTTTGCATTGCATGCACGACGTGCTTGTCCCTATTTACTAACTCAAGTTACGCGCTAAAGATTGAAGAAGAATTTGTGAAGTGTTTCGATGTGACTCGTACAGAAAAGGGAAAAAATCGAGGTTAGACGTGTGTTGCAGTTTACGACCTACCGGCTGTTTGTAGACGCGGGAAGCTTTGGTTGTATTCAGTAACTGATTTTGGCTCGTCTGATTATGTATGATAGGCGGAGAAGGAGAAAATCAGGGACGAGCGTCGTCGCGACTGGCAGCAGCAGAGGAACACAAGAGAAAGTGATTACAATGGGAGACAACACGGCGATCGGCACCGAGACAGACGGGATGAGAGAAGAGATGAGAGGCGACACAGGCACCGCAGCAGGTACGTGTTGTGTAGATGTGTGTAGAACGGGGGAGGGGGGTTTGAAGGGCACACATGCACACACACACACACACACACACACACACAAACACACACACACAAACACACAAACACACACACACAAACACACACACACACACACACACACACACACACACACACACACACACACACCACTCAGCAGTGGCTGTACATGATTGAAGGGTAGTCTGATTTTGTGTTTTTTCTGTGGTTGTGATTGCACTCAATGTGTATCCCGTGTGTGTAGTTAGAGCTGAACGACGTAACACGTTTAAGTCTTAGGTGTTTTACAATAACAAACAACTGGTTAGGTGGTGTGTTAACATGTGGTTGGGTTGAATTCATTTTTCTGGCAGTTGTTGCAGGTCTTGAATGTGTCTAGGTAAGGCAGCCATCCCAGTCCTTTGGCCAGCCATCCATTGAATGTAGTCCTGCAACTAGGCCACTGCTCATCTCTTTCTATGCAATTATAGCAGGCTTTACCCCTTGGCATAGTTTCACATACTGATGATAAGTGCCATGGGCTATCACAAATCAATGAGTCAAGCTTCCTAACTTTTACTTGTCTTTTGTTTTCTGATGACTGCGTTTGAGTTCCCGACGATTGATTTACGTTCCTTCAGAGTGGACAACATTGCAGCAGCAATTCTGCCGGAGGAAGCACCGTCTGGTTAATTAACTACCAGTAATGGTGAAAGGATGGGAATTGCCTCTTGGGCAGCAGGCGCTTTCGCATTTGGAGAAGAGAACCAATATAAAATTTAATGATAACGCAGAGTATGATGCTGATCAATTTCTAAGTGTTTGTGTTCATTACATTATATAATAGTACAATCATGTATGCATACAGTGAAAGAGTGCCAAGGTGTTATTAAATTAATTCAAGTTACCTGAAACAAAATTGCTATCCAAGTAAGGCAGTGGGCTTTATGTCCCAAATGGCACCTACTAATTTGGTTGCTAGGGCTCAAAGAGGTACATGTAGTGTACATGTGCATGATGCTGCATGGTGAAGTCCACAGAGCAGTGACAACAGCTCTATGTGTATGGATACATTATGAATATATTATGCATATATAATTATAATATATATATATATATATAATTATGTTATATATGTTATATATTATATTATATGTTATATATTATATTATATGTTATATATTATATTATATGTTATATTATGATATTGCACATTTTGTGAACGTCCGATCAAATTTGGCAGAAGTCTGGTCAAAAGCTACTTTGGTCTGAGTTTATGTCCCGCCAACTTTTTTTCCTTAATTCAAGCACTGCACACACACACACACACACACACACACACACACACACACACACACACACCACACACACCACACACATTCATCGTGTGGTGTAATTAATCAATTGTGTGTAGGTCTCGGTCTGGTGAACGACGTAGAAAGAGACACTCACGAAGTCGCAGCAGGAGTCGCGAAGGAGACCGTCGTCGCCACTCAAACAGCCGATCCGACAAGAAGCGCCACAGCCAAGACGAGCGCCACTAGCATCAAGATTCACAAAGACGACTGATGACACCGTGCAGTGAGATTGGTATAGTCAAGTACGTCTGCATGATGAACTCATCATGTTCAATCCGTGTAGTCTAATTCGTTATAATATGCCCATACAACTCTACCCCTCTGTCTATATACGCTCAACCACACAACATTGTCATACAAAAATATTTATTGTTAGTCATTGTCATTTTTCGGTGGGTAAAGGAGGTGGGGTGGGTGGGGGGTTCCTCGGTAGGGGTGGCAGGGGAGGAATGGGAGGCGGACGACTGGCATCCGCGTCGTCATCAAGTATCTCTCCAGGTTCCAGGTCCTCGACTTTCCGTTTTTTACTCGGTTGTGTATCACTGGTGTGCGAGTGACCGGGGGGTCGTGTCTGGCCTTTGTAATGATGTGAGTGGTGTTGTCGCTCTTTCGTCTTGTCCTTCTCGTGCGGTCGATCCAGTCGATCGTGTGAGTGTTTACGGTGGTGGTGTGGTTGCTGGTGATGTCGGTGTGCATGCGAGTGCGAGCGGTGATGTTCGCCCGGACGCTGAGATTGAGAGTGGTGCACGACGCCGCTTCCCTTACTGGAAGACGACTGAGTACGGTGTCTTTGTAGTGGATCCGTTGATACACTAGAATGGCTACTATGGTGGCGACCCGTCTGAGACTTCACGGTCTGACCGTTCGGTGCCGATTTGTCGTCACTTTTTGTGTGCGTGTCTTGATGTGTAGGGCGCAATATATTGCCCAGTTCCTTGTGTTTATACGGAGTATGTACCAATGGCTCTAGTTTTGGAAGTGCCGGCATCTCGGTAGCCACTTGAGTGTCCGGTACGGGTGGTTTGGGAAGCGGTTGTGGCGTCAGTTGTCGACTGACCGGCTGACTCTTAGTACCAGACGCGTGAGCCGAAGTCTTTCCTTTTGAGCTCGAGTGAGCTTCACTGCTTCCATTCGAACCTTGGAATCACAATTGAGAAACGTACACACAACGAACAAACGACAGTCCAGCTAGTGTCCTTACCTAAAGTAGCCGCCATGCTGCTGCTACTCGAAGAGCCTGAAACGGAGGTCTTATCTCCCTTGTCGGGTCTCTATACATAGTGAGACCACAACACATTCGTTCGCATCAATCTGTGGGTATCTATGGGTATCTATCTATCTATCTGTGTATGTATACCTTGTTCATCGTGCTGGCTAATTTACGTCTCAGTTTGCTTGGACTCTTCTCGAATATCCGTAGGAACTCCTCGGTGAGAGCTAGAAAGACAAACGACCAAGACGATCGTCACTTGGTGAAGGCACTCTGAGAGAAGAAATGAATCCTGCACACCATCCAACTTTGACTTTGTTACGGATTTATCGATATATGTCCACCAGTCTTTGCCGTCGGCCGACTTTGGTACCTAGGGGGGGAGGAGAAATCGGTGACATTCAAACAATCAGAATTAAGAAGGTTGGGAAATACGTTAGGTCCTGAAAGGATGTGTGTGTGGGTATGACTCATCACTCGGTCCTTCATAGTAAGCACATTTGGGTTAGCAAGTGTCCATGCTGAATGATATGTGGGAACCTCTCGTATAGTATGCCACGATATCACTCAATGCTACACACATGTGCACACACACACGTGCGCACGCACACACACACACACACACACACACACACACACACGTGCGCACGCACACACACACACACACACACACACACACACACACACACACACGTGCGTGCGCGCGCACACACACACACACACACGTGCGTGTCCTGTATGACATCATTCCATGAGCTGATAACCTACTCCTAAGAGAAACTTGATCTTTATAATTTCTTGATTACAATAATTTAATAATTTTGCATTGATTTAATTATTTTGCATTGATTTAATAATTAATTAATTAATTATTTATTATTATTTTTATTACATTAATTAATTAGTAATTAATTATTTTTATTACATTAATTAATTATTTATTATTTATTTTTTATTACCTTAATTATTTATTTATTAATTTGGCTTCCACTGAAAAAATCTGGATAATTACTCACTTCTATCTTGGCCCACTTGCATGCCAGGTGAATGCACACACATGCTACTGTCGTTGGTTTATGTTCCAAGCACATCGTTGTGAGATGCAAACTGTACAAGTAGGACAGTCAGACTGAGAGTGATAGCTGCGGCACGAGTGTGTACCTGTTCGTTGCCATAAAGTATGCCGTTTGAGCCAGCTCTTTACTTACTATAGCCAGATGTACAAACACACACTCACATTAGTTTAGTATTGTAGTTTTGCATCACATCTGTCTGTCTGTCTGTGTGTTTGTCTGTCCATCTGTCTGTCTCTGTACATTTGTATGTCTGTCGTTCTGTCTGTCCATGTGTCAAATACGTATATTTTGTCTGTCTGTCTATCTGTCTGTGTGTCTGTCTGTCCATCTGTCTGTCTCTGTACGTTTGTATGTCAGTCGTTCTGTCTGTCCATCTGTCATTCTGTCTGTCAAATACGTATATTTTTGTCTGTCTGTCTATCTGTCTGTGTGTTTGTCTGTCCATCTGTCTGTGTGTTTGCCTGTCCATCTGTCTGTCTGTTCATCTGTGACAATGTCTGTCTGTCTGTCCATCTCTCATTCTGTCTGTCAAATACGTATATTTTTAGTCTGTCTGTCCACTGTCTGTCCATCTGTCTCAGTCTTCCTCTCCATTTGTCTGTCTGACTTTCTGTCTGTGGTCTGCTCACCCCTCGCGATCAGTAAATCCATCAACCAGTCCTTCCGAACATAAATTACAACCAAACCCGACTCATCAACACACACAACTCACAGTTCATTAGTTGCGTTCCCTTTACCACATGAGAGTGAGGATGATCTAAAGATACTTCGAATCCTACACACCAACCAAATAAACCACCACACACGATCACACCCACACATCTCTTACCCAGCGTCTGAAGCATCAAAAGCTCATTGACTACGAGATTCTCGGCCGCCTTCTTGTATGGCTTTCACACAATACAATGCATGTTATTCCATGGACCATCATAACACTATCCAGTTGTGTGCACCTCACTGCTCGTGTCAAGGTGTGGACTCTCTCTGTTGAGGCATGCATGAGATACGCGTATGACATGCTCTAGTTTTCGTGGATCTTCCTCGATTTTAGCAGACAAGAACAAAGCGCATGTGGCAATGTCCTACAAACAAAATAAATAAATTAATTTCTGACATTTTAAAATGGCATTTCCACATGAAGGTAATAAATGCCTGCCACGTTTAGTCCACTATATTACCAGCTTGTGAATACAATGTCACGTTTAGTTATGTTTGACTGCAATGATGACACACACACACACACACACACACAGTGGTATGGATTGTACAGTATGTGTATGTAAGTAACAAGAAACTAATGCGTCTCCCTCATTCTGTGTATACCCAACATTTGCGACCTCCGTCATCCCCCCCCCCCCCCCCCCGTAGATATGACATCAAATGTGAGTTACATAGTGACCTTAGTATGCCAACAGTGAAGAGAAATGAGAAGACAACATACAAGAAACTTAGGCGTGTATTGGTCATACTTAGTAACTACATCAGCAAGTGGGGCGGACATCGCCTCATACCATCATTACACAAAATATGGGGTCACTACATGTATCCAACCATCTTTGATATCTGCTGTCCACGGAGAGTCGAATAAGCAAGTATACACTGTAGTAAGCTACATAAACGGCCTGCACGGACTTTTAGGGCCCGGCCTGCATCAACACAATGTATTTCTTGGTTTGGTCTCTTTGCGCACAGAAAGTCTGGAGTTATAGTAGCAATTAGTCTTGCTAGCCATGCCCTTTTGCATGGCTAGGGAGACTATGGATTGTCAAATTCTAAGAACTGGTTTGGGTACGTTAAGGCGTTGGGGTTCATTGGGGGTTTGGGGTTGGGGTTGGGGTTGGCTGAGCTCGTTGTACAGCAGGTATGCCTATGTACAGCAGGTATGCCTCTGTACAGCTAGATACTTTACTGCAGTGCCTGATAAGTTAGCAATCGAAATGATACACTGCTCACTTGGTAGATAGAAAATACATAATAAATTTATATTTACCGCCTGTTGCACTGAGAACGTCTCGGGACGTCAGGAGGATGAGAATCTAATAATCAAGTTGATGTGGCCGTAGCCTTGTCTAATAGCCGGACACAATTTTTGGGATGCAAACAAATGCAAGTCACAATTCAAAACGAAAGACCAGATTATAAATAAGTGATAACATTGACAAAATAAAAAATAAGAAACAAAATAAAAATTTAAAAAAATTAAAATTATAATTATAATTTAAATAAAAAAGTTTATGAAAATCCTAGGGTTAACCCTAACTCCAATTCTAACCCTAACCTAAAATAAAAAAGGTAAAAATTAAAATAAATTTAAAAAATTAAAAAACTTAATAAAAAGTTACTAAACTAAATTAAAAATTAAATTAAAATTATAAAAATACAATTAATTAAAATAAAAATTTAAAAAAATAAAATTAAAAAATTTAAAAAAATTATAATTTAATATTTTTATAAAAATTAAAAAATTAAAATAAATTAAAAAAATAAATATTAAAACCAAAATAATACGTAAACAATTAAAAATTAAAATTTAAAAATATAATAGAATAAATATTAAAATTAAAAAAATTTAAAGTATAAAATTAATAATAAAATTAAATTCTAAAAAGTAAATAAAAATAAAACTAAGTAAAGTAAATTAAAATATAAAAATAAAAATTAAAATATAGAAATAAAAATATAAAAATAAAAATATAAAAATTAAAATTAAAATATAGAAATAAAAATATAAAAATAAAAGTAAAAATATAAAAATATAAATAAAAATATAAAAATAAAAATATAAATAAAAATATAAAAATATAAATAAAAATATAAATATAAATATAAAAGTAAAAATATAAATAAAAATATAAAATTAAATATAAAAATATACAAAAATTAATATAAAAATAAAAATTTAAATATAAAATTAAAAATTAAAATATAAAAAAATAGAAATAGAAGTAAAAATATAAAAATAAAAATTAAAATATAAAAATATAAATATAAATATAAAACTAAAAATTAAAATATAAAAATAAAAATTAAAATATAAAAATATATAAATTAAAATTAAAATATAAAAATATAAATAAAGATATAAAAATAAATAAAAATATAAATATAAATAAAAATATAAAAATATAAATAAAAATATAAAAATTAAAATTAAAATATAAAAATAAAAATTAAAAAATTAAAAGTAAAAATAAAATAGAAATTAAGATCTAAAAATAATAAAAAAATAAAAATGTAACAATATGTATTTAAATATT
>NC_085103.1:2901230-2904053 GCF_963422355.1 Corticium candelabrum
ACACACACACACTAGTGCCATCTGCTTGTTGTATATGTAAGTACAGTGTAAAGTACACATAGAATGCATGCCAAAGGCTTGGTCACATGTGGCTAGGGTTGCTCACAAGTCGCAAGGGATGATGATTTTTATTATTTTTATTATTTTTATTACTTTTATTATTCTGTGTGTCGTGCTCAACCAGATCAGTCTGGTTTGTAAAGTCTATTACAAGTACCGGAAGCAAACCCTGCTTCACAAGTACTTAGACCATCACGGCTGTCTAGAAAGAAGACACGACTTTACGAAGGATCCGAGTAGATCCCAGAAGCACTGTTTTCTGTAAGTGCTGCAGGTTGTGATGACCTGGAATAATGTCCAGCCACCGTGCAATACCTGCGTGCACTGTGCCGATATTACTTCATTACTTTTATGTGTGTGTTTTATTATTTTTATTATTTTTAGTATTTTTATTACTTTTATTATTTCTATTGTCGTGCTCAACCAGATCAGTCTGGTTTGTAAAGTCTATTACAAGTACCGGAAGCAAACCCTGCTTCAGAAGTACTTAGACCATCACGGCTGTCTAGAAAGAAGACATGACTTTACGAAGGATTCGAGTAGATCCCAGAAGCACTGTTTTCTGTAAGTGCTGCAGGTTGTGATGACCTGGAATAATGTCCAGCCACCGTGCAATACCTGCGTGCACTTTGTTCAAAGCTCCCAAGACCACCGGAACAACCAGTGTTCGACAATGCCACATGCGGCTTATCTCCACTCGCAAGTCGCTGTACTTCGCCAACTTCTCAGCATGTTTCTTGCCAATGTTGCCATCAGCAGGACAGCTGATATCAATAAGAAGACAAGTGTTTGTCTTCCTATTTCTGAGACAGATGTCTGGACGATTGGCTTTGATCTTCCTGGCAGTGGGGATGGTGGTATCCCACATCATAGTAATGTCATTCGTCTCCACAAGTCTATCAGGATGATGCCGGTACCATCTGCTCTCCACTGGAACTCCAAAATGGCGACAAACATTCCAGTGAATGATGGATGCCACCTGATTGTGTCGATCAGTGTAGTCCGTTGGTGCCAAAGCACTACAGCCTGCCATAACGTGGTCGACTGTTTCCAGGCCTACACTGCACATGCGGCAAGTAGGACTGACATCACGATGTAGAATCTTGCGCTCATAGTACCGAGTTCGAAGAGCTTGGTCTTGAGCAGCAACAACCAGTCCCTCAGTTGCAGCAGGAAGATTCGCTGCCTTTAGCCATCCGTAGGTCTCTTTCATGTCCAGAGGCGGTTGCTCAGTGAGGCGGCGATACTGCCCATGCATAGGGTTCCCGCTCCAGGATCGCACACGAAGAGAACTGCAACACGTACGGTAATGTCTCGCATCTGTTTCAGGCGCTTGCTCGAAGCCACCTTCAACCGAGATGGATGCATTTCTGTGTAAGTTCTGCGACTTGTTGTTTGAAGCAAGACTCCTCCGCAGCTGTGCAGTAAACTGACAAACCATGTGCTTGATCGAGTGTGAAGATTTTCCAGAGTCACACTCCCGTATCATCTGCATGAAAGGATCAGAACTGTCAGCAAGGTAACAGTTCAGTCTCACAATACAAGATTGATATGTTGACTCAATCTGTTGTAACCCCCTACCTCCATCACTGCAAGGAGCGAACAGTCGGTCAACGTCTGCAGCAGGATGGTGGACACCGTGCATAGAGAGGAGCTTTCTGGTTCGTCGATTGAGCTGCTGCAGGTCTGTGCACCCCCAATGAATGACGCCAAAACCATAAGTGAGAATCGGTAGTGCAAACCCATTGATGGCTAGAATCTTGTTCCGACCATACATTATTATTTTTATTATTTTTATAATTTTTATTATTTTTATTATTTTTATTACATTTATTATTTTTATTGTTTTTATTATTTTTATTATTTTTATTATTTATTTTTAGATTGATCAGCAAGCCATTGTACTTGTATCTGGCACACGGTTGACACCAGAAGAAGTCGAGAAGAGATACCATGTTTGCTCGTCTCTGCAATCTCTACTTCGGTCTGATTTTCCCAACTGCATTCTATTGCCCTATGGGTCATCTGTCAGTGGCCTAGCATTGCAGCAAGCCGATCTAGATATCTGTCTGCTGACTGACGTTTTACCAGTGGATTTGACTGCTGCTTATAGCGAGGGAGTGGATGCGAATGCAAGAAAAGAAGAGAAAAAATGTGAATTTGTTGCCGGTGATGCTTCGGATGTGTTGCAAACAGTTGCTCGGTGTTTGCGTCGGGCTGTCACTCACTGCGAAAGAGTGAGGGTTATAACTGGTACGAAGTGTCCCATTGTGCAGTTTAGGTCAGTGGATTTGGCAATTTCCTGTGATTTATCACTCGGAAACAGGTAAGTGGAAAGCTTGTTCAACAATCTATATTATATTGTAGTTGATAGTTAATATTTACTAATCAATTTTGAATATTTGTCTGTTGAGTGTTTGTCCATGTATTCAATGCACCTATCCATGTTATCTGTCTGTCTACTGTAATATTATTGAACTGTAGTTAATAGTTAATATTAACTAATTAGTTTGTTTTATTTGTTTGTTGAGTGTTTGTCAATATATCCATGTACCTACTTATCTGTGTTTATCTGTCTATCTCTCTACTGTAAAATGTTAAAATTTTGGTTATTAAAATTTGGCTCTTGCAGTAGTCTAGAGACTCATTTTAGTAGCACACAGATTTTAGTGTGTTGGCAGACAAAAGTAAGAATATCCAACAGTTGCTTTAGTACAGAAGGTGGACGGGACCTTATTGGTGTGTAGGTCAACTTCAATGTGA
>NC_085103.1:2904253-2911753 GCF_963422355.1 Corticium candelabrum
AGAAATGCATATGGATGTGGATTAAAAAGTGTGATTATGGTTATGATTTGGATGAATATGAATACCATATTTTAACCTGTAAATATGGGGTGGACCTGTGTCAGTCTTGAATGGGTGGAGTGAGTGCCTGTCTGACCTTCACCTTCCCCATCAAACAGAACCAAGACATCAATACATCAATACATCAATACTGGAGACCGTCCAGGCATTACAATGTTTGATCCAAATACTGGACAGAATCTGGACCTTGATGCTTCACTTGCTCATCCATGGAGTGAGGACATTATTAGGAGGGCTAGCGGGGAAAATGGTCATGCTGCCACGACAAGGGAAGAAAAAAAAATGAAAAAATATTCAGTAGAGCTTGTTCCAGGACGATATGTATCAAGATGTGTTCCTCTTGTGATAGAATTACCATTTTGGGATGTGGGACACAAAAACAAGAGTATTTTTTGCAGCATTTGTCACAACAGTCAGTAAATCCAGAAGCCAATTTTAATGTCTTCATATTCGTGACGTATTGAAGAAAAAGATTTTCTACAATTCTGCTAAGACACAATGCCAAAGTTATCCTTAGAAAACTTTCAAAACGGTCACCTAATTATGGTGATTAGATAGATTATTTGATTTTGACATTCAAGTCCAAGTCCATTAGTTAAATGACTTTGTTGTTTGCAAGGACTGATTTGCTATTACAAATTCTTAGCATATGATCTGTATGAGAATATATTGTCTGTCTGTCTGTTTGTCTTAACAGTAATAGACTTTGAGCGTGTTCACACTGACATCTGGACTAACTATGATTAGGTTAACTATGAATAGGCCAACATTAGCACAAGCTCGTTCACACCGCTAACTATGATTAGTAAGTCACTTAGGCATGTGAGTGTAATTAGTCTCACATGCTCTTGTACTACCTCACGTGCCAAAGTCACATACAACCACTAATGCCACTAATATGGTTGTAATACTACTCTTTACAGCATTAGAATGGCGTTACACTAATCATGATTAGGGCCGGTGTGAATGAGTGGTGTTAGTGCACTACTATTCATGATTATCTAATAGGCCCGGTGTGAACATGCTCTTTGATCACTACATGCATGGATATACATTATGCATGTGTATGTATTACTGCAGATTGGCTCTCCAGAATACTCAACTTCTATTGGCCTACATCAACTCAAACCCGTCGATCCTCCCATTCATATTCTCGCTTCGATGTTGGGCGATGGCCAAACAGCTCGTCAGTAGCCATCATCCCAACATGCTGTGTAACTACGCTTTCACACTGATGGCAATACACTACTTGATACAAGACAAGATCTGCCCATGCCTCAGTGAATTGCCATGCGATGAGATTGAAATCAACGGTTGGGATTGCAAGTTCTCTGTATCATTGATTCGAGAAGAAAAGTTAAGCATCGGTGAGTAACACATTGATACCAAATTACATATACATATTACGTCATAATGGATATACTATTTACGTAGAGAAGTTGTTGAAAGGGTTTTTTGCTTACTTTGTGTCAAGATTTGACTACAAGGGTTATGCATGCTGTGTACACACATCTGCTGTTGTCGATAAGCACAGTGTGTGTGCTGACGACCTTCAGCTGTGTGTTCAAGACCCTTTCGAACGCAGTCACATCTTGTCACAGCATGTCACTAGACAAAGTCTAGATCGTTTTGTTGCTGAATGTGAGGCAGCACTCTGTGTGTTGACGGATTACTGCAAGCCGGTGTGCGATGCAGGAAAAGGCAATGAGGGAAAGTGGGGCTTGACGTTCTTGCTGCAACGTTGGAATCATAGAACACACCTCGTGTCTCTGTCATCAAAATCTGTATTCAATTTATTGAAAAATGTGGAAGCAGACAAGTCACACGTGGCTGAAATTATATCGGAACTCACTGCAGTGTCTCATCTCCACGGTCTCTTGTTTGCAATCGGTATCATGTTGAGTGTTGATTTGACTGCTTGTGTTGGTCCGATTGGCGGCGAGTTGGTGTTATGCGATAGTCAGATGCTGAAGGAATTGATACGCAATCAGGAAGCTCAAGAGAGAAAAATCATAAACAAGAAACGAGTCTGTCTTGCTCTTGACTGTCTTATGAATGAAAGACGATGGATGAAGCGACGCCAACAGAGACGTTTGCTTGAAAGAGGAGAGGACCACAGTGGCATCGATGATCACGTGCAGTCGCCACTATTGAAGATGAGGGTTTATGTGTCTGAATATCGACCGTCAGACGATCTGAGTGCATATGACGTCCATTTTGAGCCAACGTACTTGATTCATGTCGAGGATTTCTCGACTTTCTTTGCCTTTTTTAAGAAAACTCTCCTCTCTCTTGCTCGACTTGAACAAACTGAGAACGACGAAGATGGCTGACGAGGTTGTATACAATTACTGAAATAAGTCACTTTTGTGGATTATTTTATTACTGGCTTGAAGTGCTCATCTATACACTAGACATCACTATCGCAAGTCCTCTCAATGTTTGCCACTAAATACTCGTGGAAAGTGGTAGCCTCGCGTAGCCAGACCTCTTTCTTTTGTAATAGCGAGATGGGAATGGTCTGGCCACGCGAGACTAGGGATGCGCTAACTGAATTTGGCAAACGGCGTCGATGTTTCACTTGTACACGTGTGTTGTGGTTTTCCTACAATAAGTGTAATATCTTACTATTTTTGCCAAGCTAACAATGCAAATAATTTAATTAGTGCCCGCTTTTTTTAATCCGGGTACTTTGGTAGTGTACCATGCTTGTACACTCCGTCATGGGGCCCCCGCGACAAAAAGCTACCTGTGAAGCTTTGCTTCACTCATGAAATGAGTCTTATGACTATTTGCTTCACTCATGAATTGAGTCTTATGACTAATTTAGCTCCATCAATGTCATGCAAAGCGAATTTAGTGTTACAGAGGCAATCTATAGCGCACGCTACATGTCATATTACTATGGTATTTACCAATAATATAAACCAACGTCTGTACTAATTTCAACTAACAGAAATGTAATCATTTGATATGGTAATTATTGCACTATTTAAACAGGTGCAGTTCATATTCACATGCAACGACAGTCTAGTGTGCTAGATACACATTACACTAGTGTGCACTACTGAAAGTGCATGTTTACATGCATTTGGAAAGATGTAGAACCGAACGACTTCGGGAATCTCTTCTTACATATGGGACATTCTAATTCCTTACCATCGTCGCTTAATATCGACACCAACTGACGAGTTGGGTCGCTCTGATCGTAATCATGCGGTGACATTGGGCTCACATGGTTCAAAATACTGGCACCTGGTACACAGTATGGTGGAGGTCGGGCAATGTGAATATCCATATCCAAAATGGAAGACAGATCAACAGCTTCTGCCGGCGATGCCTTCAGCTTATGAGCATGTTCACTCTGACAACGATTTTGCCGTGACAATTCGGCCACAAGTCGACCAAGTCGATCGACTTCCTTTTCCAAACCGGTTTTGTCATCTAATGCCACGCTCAACGATTCCTTCAACTGCAAAGTTTCAGCCTCCAAATTCCACACTCTACGATGTGTCGTCTCGATCTCGTCTTCAAGTGCTTTCGTTGTCTTGACAACCGTTTCGTACTTGTTCTGGAGTTCCAAGAAATTTTTCTCTTGCATTTTGCTAATTTTTTGCTCCTGACGAAATTGCTTCATGTATTTGTCCCGATCTCGTTTCAACGACTCCAAACTCTCGTGAGGTAGGAAAACGCCCGACGAAGGAGCAGAGATGGACATTGATGTTTGAGTCTCGACGCCCGAGCAACTGACAGACCTACCAACCATTCCTTCACTCAAAATCTTTGAAGCACCCTCGCATTCCCTCGACGCGCTCTCTATCACTGGAATCGCATCTACATCACCAGAGTGCAGCTGCTTCGGCCGTATCAACACTATTTCCTCGGAGTCTAGATCTGTCAGTGTGACGTCATCAAACGGTATTAGGAATTGAAACGGATAACTCGTAGCGAGAACGGCGCCGTCCGCCGAAACGTAGACAAACTGATAGAACGAGTCGGAAAATGAGTGCGACAGCGCGGCGCTTTGAAAGGCGACGGCGTCCATCTTCTTGACGTAGACGAACGTGACGCAGTCTTTGAGGCTCTTCCATCCCACTGGAAAGATGCCGACCCAGTCACTGTGTTTCGCGTACTTCCATGCCGCCGATTTCCTGATTTTCACGTTGACGTCGCTGCCAGGTTCGTAGAAGCGTGACACACCTTCGAACTCGACAAGATGCTCTTGCGTTGTCATTGTTGCGCCAGTACTGTACCTCGATCTGTGCACTGAGCAGAAACCGTTACAGCGATTGCTTTCGATATGGACTTTCTTGTAAGGTCCCGGATGTGTACTGAAGCTGTGCGCGTTCTGGAACTTTACGTTTCTGGAACTAGAATCAACGGAGGTGAACGAATAACTTGCTAGGATTCTAGTTCTGAAACTGCGGGAACGATTCCAACAGTTCAAACTCTAGACCTGGAACGGCACGCCCACGTCCGATTTAGTTTTGTCTGATATGGTTACGCCCACTGTACAGGATAAATATCAGCCTAGACACTAAAAACTAAAAGTCTGTTCACGAATTAGATGGACTCGTGCCTGAGGGTTGGACCTTAGCTAAACAGATTATCAAGAAAGCCGGATGTTATGTTTGTATAAGAAGCTATCTGAGACTAATTGCATTCTTAGCATGTGTTGTTACAAGGACGCAAACCACTAGATATGGTGATTGAAGTAAACCCTAACGAAGAGTCAGATGCTGGTGAGTCTGATTCCACAGAGAGCTATGACGAAGATTAAATACAAACCGCAGGAAATCAATAAATGCTTGCTTGTACTGCACACGAGTTTCTTTGCGTCATTAGTATTTTGTTACACTCCGTCTTAGTTTGATAAAGAGTTATCTCACTGGGGTTGTCTCTAGATTGATTGGATTAAGCTTGTCTCCACCCGCTAACTCATTACAATTCCGGAAGTTGCTTATGCTGGTCTTCTGTTCATAGCAAGAAATAAATGATTATTATAATTGAATTAAGCTCTTCAAGAGCTGTCCATCGATATCAATTAGACCTCGGAAACCCATACTATAGTCCTGCTACGCGCTGAATTCCTCAGTCCGTCTAATGCGTGAACGGACTCTAGGCTGAACCTATTCAGGGATAGCGACTGGATCCGCCCCACTCTAGCCTTTAGCCTGCGCGCGTTAGGGTGTAACAGAGGATCGAGTGTAATCGTGTGAAATGTGTAAAAAATTTGAAATGAGAAGTCTACCGATATACCGTTTTATACTTGGAACTTAGTCAGGAAAACCTTAACATCCGTTTCTGTTTCAAGTATGAATGGCAGCATACGGGACATGTCATAACCCCAATCACTGAAACCAAGTTGCATCACGTGCTCATAACACATACATCACGTGCTCATAACACATACATCACGTGCTCACTAATTATAAAATTTGCCACACGACTGCAAAAGGGCGGAGCTGCAGCCTACTCTAGGTATTTGGGCGTTGTGAGTAAATATGTTACAATGGTGGTTTCACACGTATCTGGCCATCGGAACGGCATCCATCCTCCATCCTCACAAGGTAGACATCTACAGCACACACAACTCATCGACACCTTTCCACATAATGCACTCAATTTCATGACAATTGGCTAACAAGGAATGAATGTTAGGACGTGAGCCATCTTCCATTGGATCCTCATCACGTTTTGGCCAAGCGAAGCTTCGATCAGCAACTTCGTTTCAGCGTGTTCTACGACAACACCGTGGAAGGGTGTGTGTATACGCTAAGTGTACAATAGGCATGTGTCAAAGTGTGTATAGGTGTGAGGGTGTGTTTCTATCGACTACTATGCAAACACGTTTGCCCACATTGTTGCATAGAATGTTTAGGTAGATCTATTTGTACTATTGAATGTACGTAGTTAGAATGGGAAGTATTGTTGGGGCGAGCCTCAGTGATTATGGGAACAGACATGGAATTCATGCAGTGATTTGTTATTGCGGAGACCATGCACGTCTTGGTACAGATATGAAGGGAGGTAGTTTGTTTTGTGTGTTACTGTCTTTAGTTAGCTCTGTGTGTGTGTGTGTGTGTGTGTGTGTGTGTGTGTGTGTGTGTGTGTGTGTGTGTGTGTGTGTGTGTGTGTGTGTGTGTGTGTGTGTGTGTGTGTGTGTGTGTGTGTCTGTCTGTGTGTGTGTGTGTGTGTGTCTGTGTGTCTGTGTCTGTGTGTGTGTCTGTGTGTGTGTCTGTGTGTGTGTGTGTGTGTGTGTGTGTGTGTGTGTGTGTGTGTGTGTGTGTGTGTGTTTGTGTTAGTATGCCCCCAGTGGGAACAGCATTACTGTGGTGATGCGATATATATATATATATATATATATATATATATATATATATATATATATATATATATATATATACATATATATATATAATTTATTATACTATTATAGTTGCATTTTTGGTGGCAGCCATCTAGCCATAGGAGCTCGAGCCTGTTTGCACATTCTCTCAGCAACCTGGAGAGCTAGCCATACACAGCTATTACACTTTACACCCACATTGTGACATCATGTCTGTGATTTGCTCAAAATTAACATCATTTTCGGTCAGTTAGTCGTACATACACAAACACTCATCTTAACACAGTACTGGCCATGCGCATAGAAAAGGGTCTCGCCAAGGCTTGCCCCAATTATGTAATGGGTTTAATTTATTATACATTTTGTGCAGGTTGGATTCAACTGAGAGAGCTCTTGTGAAGGACAAGTTGGTGACTGATGCTGTGAAGTATTGGAGCCAAGTGCTGAAGGTGAAGCAAACGACGTCGACCATTCTGCTGAACAGGTGTGGTTGTTTTTATGTCTGTATGTTTGTCTGTCTGTCTATCTGTTTGTCTGTCTGTTTGTTTGTTTGTTTGTCATCTGTTTGTCTGTCTGTCTGTTTGTTTGTTTGTTGTGGTTTGTCTGTCTGTTTGTTTGTTTGTTTATTTGCTTGTCTGTTTGTGTGTCTGTTTGTCTGTTTGTCTGTCTGTTTGTCTGTTTGTTTGTTTGTTTGTTGTCTGTTTGTTTGTCTTTTTGTTTGTCTGTCTGTTTGTCTGTCTGTTTGTTTGTTGTCTGTTTGTTTGTCTGTTTGTTTGTTGTCTGTTTGTTTGTCTGTTTGTTTGTTGTCTGTTTGTCTGTCTTTTTGTTTGTCTGTCTGTTTGTCTGCCTGCTTGTTTGTCTGTTTGTCTGTCTGTCTGTTTGTTTGTTTGTTTGTTTGTTTGTCTGTCTGTCTGTTTGTTTGTCTGTCTGTCTGTTTGCTTGTTTGTCTGTCTGTTTGTCTGTTTGTTTGTTTGTCTGTCTGTTTGTTTGTTTGTTTGTCTATCTGTTTGTTTGTTTGTTGGTCTGTGTGCCTGTTTGGTTTGTTCTGTCTGTCTGTTTGTCTGTTGTCTGTCTGTCTGTCTGTCTGCATG